>NW_027476098.1:1492500-1582500 GCF_051020955.1 Megalopta genalis
CAACGAGAACAACGAGAACAACGAGAACAACGAGAACAACGAGAACAACGAGAACAACGAGAACAACGAGTACAACGAGAACAACGAGAACAACAAGAACAACAACGAGAACAACAAGAGCAACAAGAACAACAAGAACAGCAAGAACAACAAGAACAAAAAGAACAACAAGAGCAACAAGTGCAACAAGAGCAACAAGAGCCACAAGAACAACAAGACCAAAAATTGCAACAAGAACAACAAGAACAACAAGAACAACAAGATCAACAAGATCAACAAGATCAACAAGATCAACAAGAACAACAAGAACAACAAGAACAACAAGATCAACAAGAACAACAAGAACAACAAGAACAACAAGGACAACAAGGACAACAACAATAACAACAACAAGAACAACAAGATCAACGAGAACAACGAGAACAACGAGAACAACGAGAACAACGAGAACAACCAGAACAACAAGAACAAACAGAACAACAAGAACAACCAGAACAGCAAGAAGAACAACAAGAACAACAAGAACAACAAGATCAACAAAAACAACAAGAACAAAAGAACAACAAGAACAACAAGAACAACAAGAACAACGAGAACAACGAGAACAACGAGAACAACGAGAACAACGAGAACAACGAGAACAACGAGAACAACGAGAACAACGAGAACAACGAGAACAACGAGAACAACGAGAACAACGAGAACAACGAGAACAACGAGAACAACAAGAACAACAAGAACAACAAGAACGACTTGAGCAACAAGAGCAACAAGAGCACCAAGAGCCACAAGAACAACAAGACCAAAAATTGCAGCAAGAACAACAAGAACAACAAGAACAACAAGATCAACAAGATCAACGAGAACAACAAGAACAACAAGAACAACAAGAACAACAAGAACAACAAGAACAACAAGAACAACAAGAACAACAAGAACAACAAGAACAACAAGAACAACAAGAACAACAAGAACAACAAGAACAACAAGAACAACAAGAACAACAAGAACAACAAGAACAACAAGAACAACAAGAACAACAAGAACAACAAGAACAACAAGAACAACAAGAAGAACAACAAGAACAACAAGAACAACAAGAACAACAAGAACAACAAGAACGACAAGAACAACAAGAACAACAAGAAGAACAACAAGAACAACAAGAACAACAAGAAGAACAACAAGAACAACAACAAGAACAACAACAACAACAACTAGAACAACAACAACAACTAGAACAACAAGAACAACAAGAACAACAAGAACAACCAGAACAACAAGAACAACAAGAACGACAAGAGCAACAAGAGCAACAAGAACAACAAGATCAACAAGAACAACAAGCACAACAAGGACAACAACAACAAGAACAACAAGGACAACAACAACAACAAGAACAACAAGAACAACAAGAACAACAAGAAGAACAACAAGAACAACAACAAGAACAACAAACAACAACAACTAGAACAACAAGAACGACAAGGACACCAAGAACAACAAGAACTACAACAACAACAAGGACAAGAACAACAACTGCAACAAGAACAACAAGAACAACAAGAACAACAAGAACAACAAGAACAACAAGAGCAACAAGAACAACAAGAACAACAAGATCAACAAAAACAACAAGAACAACAAGAACAACAAGGACAACAAGGACAACAACAATAACAACAACAAGAACAACAAGAACAACGAGAACAACGAGAACAACGAGAACAACGAGAACAACGAGAACAACGAGAACAACAAGAACAACAAGAACAACAAGAACGACTAGAGCAACAAGAGCAACAAGAGCAACAAGAGCCACAAGAACAACAAGACCAAAAATTGCAGCAAGCACAACGAGAACAACAAGAACAACAAGATCAACAAGATCAACGAGAACAACAAGAACAACAAGAACAACAAGAACAACAAGAACAACAAGAACAACAAGAACAACAAGAACAACAAGAACAACAAGAACAACAAGAACAACAAGAACAACAAGAACAACAAGAACAACCAGAACAACAATAACAAGAACAACAAGAACAACAAGAACAACAAGAACAACAAGAACAACAAGAACAACAAGAACAACAACGAGAACAACAAGAACAACAAGAACAACAAGAACAGCAAGAACAACAGGAACAAAAGAACGACAAGAGCAACAAGAGCAACAAGAGCAACAAGAGCCACAAGAACAACAAGACCAAAAATTGCAACAAGAACAACAAGAACAACAAGAACAACAAGATCAACAAGAACAACAAGAACAACAAGAACAACAAGAACAACAAGAACAACAAGAACAACAAGTACAACAAGAACAACAAGAACAACAAGAACAACAAGAACAACAAGAACAACAAAAACAACAAGAACAACAAGAACAACAAGAACAACAAGAACAACAAGAACAACAAGAACAACAAGAACAACAAGAACAACAAGAACAACAAGAACAACAAGAACAACAAGTACAACAAGAACAACAAGAACAACAAGATCAACAATATCAACAAGAACAACAAAAACAAGAACAACAAGAACAACAACAAGAACAACAAGAACAACAACAAGAACAACAAGAGCAACAAGAACAACAAGAGCAACAAGAGCAACAAGAACAACAAGAAGAACAACAAGAACAACAACAAGAACAACAACAACAACAAGATCAACAAGAACAACCAGAACAACAATAACAAGAACAACAAGAACAACAAGAACAACAAGAACAACAAGAACAACAAGAACAACAAGAACAACAAGAACAACAAGAACAACAAGAACAACAAGAACAACAAGAACAACAAGAACAACAACAAGAACAACAGGAACAACGAGAACAACGAGAACAACGAGAGCAACGAGAACAACGAGAACAACGAGAACAACGAGAACAACGAGAACAACGAGAACAACGTGAACAACGAGAACAACGAGAACAACGAGAACAACGAGTACAACGAGAACAACGGGAACATCAAGAACAACAACGAGAACATCAAGAACAACAACGAGAACAACAAGAACAGCAAGAACAACAAGAACAAAAAGAACGACAAGAGCTACAAGAGCAACAAGAGCAACAAGAGCCACAAGAACAACAAGACCAAAAATTGTAACAAGAACAACAAGAACAACAAGAACAACAAGATCAACAAGAACAACAAGAACAACAAGAACAACAAGAACAACAAGAACAACAAGAGCAACAAGAACAACAAGAACAACAAAAACAACAAGAACAACAAGAACAACAAGAACAACAAGAACAACAAGAACAACAAGAACAACAAGAACAACAAGAACAACCAGAACAACAAGATCAACAAAAACAACAAGAACAACAAGAACAACAAGATCAACAAGAACAACAAGAACAACAAGGACAACAAGGACAACAACAATAACAACAACAAGAACAACAAGAACAACAAGAACAACGAGATCAACGAGAACAACGAGAACAACGAGAACAACGAGAACAACGAGAACAACGAGATCAACGAGAACAACGAGAACAACGAGAACAACAAGAATAACAAGAACAACAAGAACAACAAGAACAACCAGAACAACAAGAACAACCAGAACAACAAGAACAACCAGAACAGCAAGAAGAACAACAAGAACAACAAGAACAACAAGAACAACAAGAACAACAAGATCAACAAAAACAACAAGAACAACAAGAACAACAAGAACAACAAGAACAACAAGAACAACGAGAACAACGAGAACAGCGAGAACAACGAGAACAACGAGAACAACGAGAACAACGAGAACAACGAGAAGAACGAGAACAACGAGAACAACGAGAACAACAAGAACAACAAGAACGACTAGAGCAACAAGAGCAACAAGAGCAACAAGAGCCACAAGAACAACAAGACCAAAAATTGCAGCAAGAACAACAAGAACAACAAGAACAACAAGAAGAACAACAAGAACAACAAGAACAACAAGAACGACAAGAACAACAAGAACAACAAGAAGAACAACAAGAACAACAAGAAGAACAACGAGAACAACAACAAGAACAACAACAACAAGAACAACAGGAACAACAACAACAACAGGAACAACAACAACAACAAGAACGACAAGAACAACAACAACAACAACAAGAAGAACAACAAGAACAACAAGAACAACAAGAACAACGAGAACAACGAGAACAACGAGAACATCGAGAACAACGAGAACAACGAGAACAACGAGAACAACGAGAACAACGAGAACAACGAGAACAACGAGAACAACGAGAACAACGAGAACAACAAGAACAACAACGAGAACAACAAGAACAACAACGAGAACAACAAGAACAACAAGAACAACAAGAACAGCAAGAACAACAAGAACAACAAGAACGACAAGAGCAACAAGAGCAACAAGAGCAACAAGAGCCACAAGAACAGCAAGACCAAAAATTGCAACAAGAACAACAAGAACAACAAGAACAACAAGATCAACAAGAGCAACAAAAGCAACAAGAGCAACAAGAACAACAAGAACAACAAGAACGACAAGAACGACAAGAGCAACAAGAGCAACAGGAACAACAACAACAACAAGAACGACAAGAACAACAAGAACAACAAGAACAACAAGTACAACAAGAACAACAAGAACAACAAGAACAACAAGAACAACAAGAACAACAAGAAGAACAACAAGAACAACAAGAACAACTAGAAGAACAACAAGAACTACAAGAACAACAAGAAAAACAAGAAGAACAACAAGAACAACAACAAGAACAACAACAACAACAACTAGAACAACAAGAACAACAAGAACAACAAGAACAAGAACAGCAAGAACAACAACAGCAAGAACAACATGAACAACAACAACAAGAACAACAACAACAAGAACAACAGGAACAACAACAACAACAGGAACAACAACAACAACAAGAACGACAAGAACAACAACAACAACAACAACAACAAGAACAACAAGAACAACAAGAACAACGAGAACAACGAGAACAACGAGAACAACGAGAACAACGAGAACAACGAGAACAACGAGAACAACGAGAACAACGAGAACAACGAGAACAACGAGTACAACGAGAACAACGAGAACAACAAGAACAACAACGAGAACAACAAGAACAACAAGAACAACAAGAACAGCAAGAACAACAAGAACAACAAGAGCAACAAGAACAACAAGAACAACAAGAAGAACAACAAGAACAACAAGAAGAACAACAAGAACAACAAGAACAACGAGAACAACGAGAACAACGAGAACAACGAGAACAACGAGAACAACGAGAACAACGAGAACAACGAGAACAACGAGAACAACGAGAACAACGAGTACAACGAGAACATTGAGAACAACAAGAACAACAACGAGAACAACAAGAACAACAAGAACAACAAGAACAGCAAGAACAACAAGAACAAAAAGCACGACAAGAGCAACAAGTGCAACAAGAGCAACAAGAGCCACAAGAACAACAAGACCAAAAATTGCAACAAGAACAACAAGAACAACAAGAACAACAAGATCAACAAGATCAACAAGATCAACAAGAACAACAAGAACAACAAGAACAACAAGAACAACAAGATCAACAAGAACAACAAGAACAACAAGAACAACAAGGACAACAAGGACAACAACAATAACAACAACAAGAACAACAAGAACAACGAGAACAACGAGAACAACGAGAACAACGAGAACAACGAGAACAACGAGAACAACCAGAACAACAAGAACAACCAGAACAACAAGAACAACCAGAACAGCAAGAAGAACAACAAGAACAACAAGAACAACGAGAACAACGAGAACAACGAGAACAACAAGAACAACAAGAACAACAAGAACGACTTGAGCAACAAGAGCAACAAGAGCACCAAGAGCCACAAGAACAACAAGACCAAAAATTGCAGCAAGAACAAAAAGAACAACAAGAACAACAAGATCAACAAGATCAACGAGAACAACAAGAACAACAAGAACAACAAGAACAACAAGAACAACAAGAACAACAAGAACAACAAGAACAACAAGAACAACAAGAACAACAAGAACAACAAGACAACAAGAACAACAAGAACAACAAGAACAACAAGAACAACAAGAACAACAAGAACAACAAGAACAACAAGAACAACAAGAACAACAAGAACAACAAGAACAACAAGAACAACAAGAACAACAAGAACAACAAGAAGAACAACAAGAACAACGAGAACAACGAGAACAACGAGAACAACGAGTACAACGAGAACAACGAGAACAACAAGAACAACAACGAGAACAACAAGAACAACAAGAACAACAAGAACAGCAAGAACAACAAGAACAAAAAGAACGACAAGAGCAACAAGAGCAACAAGAGCAACAAGAGCCACAAGAACAACAAGACCAAAAATTGCAACAAGAACAACAAGAACAACAAGAACAACAAGATCAACAAGAACAACAAGAACAACAAGAACAACAAGAACAACAAGAACAACAAGAACAACAAGAACAACAAGAACAACAAGAACAACAAAAACAACAAGAACAACAAGAACAACAAGAACAACAAGAACAACAAGAACAACAAGAACAACAAGAACAACAAGAACAACAAGAACAACAAGAACAACAAGAACAACAAGAACAACAAGAACAACAAGAACAACAAGAAGAACAACAAGAACAACGAGAACAACGAGAACAACGAGAACAACGAGTACAACGAGAACAACGAGAACAACAAGAACAACAACGAGAACAACAAGAACAACAAGAACAACAAGAACAGCAAGAACAACAAGAACAAAAAGAACGACAAGAGCAACAAGAGCAACAAGAGCAACAAGAGCCACAAGAACAACAAGACCAAAAATTGCAACAAGAACAACAAGAACAACAAGAACAACAAGATCAACAAGAACAACAAGAACAACAAGAACAACAAGAACAACAAGAACAACAAGAACAACAAGAACAACAAGAACAACAAGAACAACAAAAACAACAAGAACAACAAGAACAACAAGAACAACAAGAACAACAAGAACAACAAGAACAACAAGAACAACAAGAACAACAAGAACAACAAGAACAACAAGTACAACAAGAACAACAAGAACAACAAGATCAACAAGATCAACAAGAACAACAAAAACAAGAACAACAAGAACAACAACAAGAACAACAAGAACAACAACAAGAACAACAAGAGCAACAAGAACAACAAGAGCAACAAGAGCAACAAGAACAACAAGAAGAACAACAAGAACAACAACAAGAACAACAACAACAAGATCAACAAGAACAACCAGAACAACAATAACAAGAACAACAAGAACAACAAGAACAACAAGAACAACAAGAACAACAAGAACAACAAGAACAACAAGAACAACAAGAACAACAAGAACAACAAGAACAACAAGAACAACAAGAACAACAAGAACAACAAGAACAACAACAAGAACAACAGGAACAACAACAACAACAGGAACAACAACAACAACAAGAACGACAAGAACAACAACAACAACAACAAGAACAACAAGAACAACGAGAACAACGAGAACAACGAGAACAACGAGAGCAACGAGAACAACGATAACAACGAGAACAACGAGAACAACGAGAACAACGAGAACAACGTGAACAACGAGAACAACGAGAACAACGAGAACAACGAGTACAACGAGAACAACGGGAACATCAAGAACAACAACGAGAACATCAAGAACAACAACGAGAACAACAAGAACAGCAAGAACAACAAGAACAAAAAGAACGACAAGAGCAACAAGAGCAACAAGAGCAACAAGAGCCACAAGAACAACAAGACCAAAAATTGCAACAAGAACAACAAGAACAACAAGAACAACAAGAACAACAAGATCAACAAGAACAACAAGAACAACAAGAACAACAAGAACAACGAGAACAACAAGAACAACAAGAACAACAAAAACAACAAGAACAACAAGAACAACAAGAACAACAAGAACAACAAGAACAACAAGAACAACAAGAACAACCAGAACAACAAGATCAACAAAAACAACAAGAACAACAAGAACAACAAGATCAACAAGAACAACAAGAACAACAAGGACAACAAGGACAACAACAATAACAACAACAAGAACAACAAGAACAACAAGAACAACGAGATCAACGAGAACAACGAGAACAACGAGAACAACGAGAACAACGAGAACAACGAGAACAACGAGAACAACGAGAACAACGAGAACAACGAGAACAACGAGAACAACAAGAATAACAAGAACAACAAGAACAACAAGAACAACAAGAACAACCAGAACAACAAGAACAACCAGAACAGCAAGAAGAACAACAAGAACAACAAGAACAACAAGAACAACAAGAACAACAAGATCAACAAAAACAACAAGAACAACAAGAACAACAAGAACAACAAGAACAACGAGAACAACGAGAACAGCGAGAACAACGAGAACAACGAGAACAACGAGAACAACGAGAACAACGAGAAGAACGAGAACAACGAGAACAACGAGAACAACAAGAACAACAAGAACGACTAGAGCAACAAGAGCAACAAGAGCAACAAGAGCCACAAGAACAACAAGACCAAAAATTGCAGCAAGAACAACAAGAACAACAAGAACAACAAGAAGAACAACAAGAACAACAAGAACAACAAGAACGACAAGAACAACAAGAACAACAAGAAGAACAACAAGAACAACAAGAAGAACAACGAGAACAACAACAAGAACAACAACAACAAGAACAACAGGAACAACAACAACAACAAGAACGACAAGAACAACAACAACAACAACAAGAAGAACAACAAGAACAACAAGAACAACAAGAACAACGAGAACAACGAGAACAACGAGAACATCGAGAACAACGAGAACAACGAGAACAACGAGAACAACGAGAACAACGAGAACAACGAGAACAACGTGAACAACGAGAACAACGAGAACAACGAGAACAACGAGTACAACGAGAACAACGGGAACAACGGGAACATCAAGAACAACAACGAGAACATCAAGAACAACAACGAGAACAACAAGAACAGCAAGAACAACAAGAACAAAAAGAACGACAAGAGCTACAAGAGCAACAAGAGCAACAAGAGCCACAAGAACAACAAGACCAAAAATTGTAACAAGAACAACAAGAACAACAAGAACAACAAGATCAACAAGAACAACAAGAACAACAAGAACAACAAGAACAACAAGAACAACAAGAGCAACAAGAACAACAAGAACAACAAAAACAACAAGAACAACAAGAACAACAAGAACAACAAGAACAACAAGAACAACAAGAACAACAAGAACAACAAGAACAACCAGAACAACAAGATCAACAAAAACAACAAGAACAACAAGAACAACAAGATCAACAAGAACAACAAGAACAACAAGGACAACAAGGACAACAACAATAACAACAACAAGAACAACAAGAACAACAAGAACAACGAGATCAACGAGAACAACGAGAACAACGAGAACAACGAGAACAACGAGAACAACGAGATCAACGAGAACAACGAGAACAACGAGAACAACAAGAATAACAAGAACAACAAGAACAACAAGAACAACCAGAACAACAAGAACAACCAGAACAACAAGAACAACCAGAACAGCAAGAAGAACAACAAGAACAACAAGAACAACAAGAACAACAAGAACAACAAGATCAACAAAAACAACAAGAACAACAAGAACAACAAGAACAACAAGAACAACAAGAACAACGAGAACAACGAGAACAGCGAGAACAACGAGAACAACGAGAACAACGAGAACAACGAGAACAACGAGAAGAACGAGAACAACGAGAACAACGAGAACAACAAGAACAACAAGAACGACTAGAGCAACAAGAGCAACAAGAGCAACAAGAGCCACAAGAACAACAAGACCAAAAATTGCAGCAAGAACAACAAGAACAACAAGAACAACAAGAAGAACAACAAGAACAACAAGAACAACAAGAACGACAAGAACAACAAGAACAACAAGAAGAACAACAAGAACAACAAGAAGAACAACGAGAACAACAACAAGAACAACAACAACAAGAACAACAGGAACAACAACAACAACAGGAACAACAACAACAACAAGAACGACAAGAACAACAACAACAACAACAAGAAGAACAACAAGAACAACAAGAACAACAAGAACAACGAGAACAACGAGAACAACGAGAACATCGAGAACAACGAGAACAACGAGAACAACGAGAACAACGAGAACAACGAGAACAACGAGAACAACGAGAACAACGAGAACAACGAGAACAACAAGAACAACAACGAGAACAACAAGAACAACAACGAGAACAACAAGAACAACAAGAACAACAAGAACAGCAAGAACAACAAGAACAACAAGAACGACAAGAGCAACAAGAGCAACAAGAGCAACAAGAGCCACAAGAACAGCAAGACCAAAAATTGCAACAAGAACAACAAGAACAACAAGAACAACAAGATCAACAAGAGCAACAAAAGCAACAAGAGCAACAAGAACAACAAGAACAACAAGAACGACAAGAACGACAAGAGCAACAAGAGCAACAGGAACAACAACAACAACAAGAACGACAAGAACAACAAGAACAACAAGAACAACAAGTACAACAAGAACAACAAGAACAACAAGAACAACAAGAACAACAAGAACAACAAGAAGAACAACAAGAACAACAAGAACAACAAGAACAACTAGAAGAACAACAAGAACTACAAGAACAACAAGAAAAACAAGAAGAACAACAAGAACAACAACAAGAACAACAACAAGAACAACAACAACAACAACTAGAACAACAAGAACAACAAGAACAACAAGAACAAGAACAGCAAGAACAACAACAGCAAGAACAACATGAACAACAACAACAAGAACAACAACAACAAGAACAACAGGAACAACAACAACAACAGGAACAACAACAACAACAAGAACGACAAGAACAACAACAACAACAACAACAACAAGAACAACAAGAACAACAAGAACAACGAGAACAACGAGAACAACGAGAACAACGAGAACAACGAGAACAACGAGAACAACGAGAACAACGAGAACAACGAGAACAACGAGAACAACGAGTACAACGAGAACAACGAGAACAACAAGAACAACAACGAGAACAACAAGAACAACAAGAACAACAAGAACAGCAAGAACAACAAGAACAACAAGAGCAACAAGAACAACAAGAACAACAAGAAGAACAACAAGAACAACAAGAAGAACAACAAGAACAACAAGAACAACGAGAACAACGAGAACAACGAGAACAACGAGAACAACGAGAACAACGAGAACAACGAGAACAACGAGAACAACGAGAACAACGAGTACAACGAGAACATCGAGAACAACAAGAACAACAACGAGAACAACAAGAACAACAAGAACAACAAGAACAGCAAGAACAACAAGAACAAAAAGCACGACAAGAGCAACAAGTGCAACAAGAGCAACAAGAGCCACAAGAACAACAAGACCAAAAATTGCAACAAGAACAACAAGAACAACAAGAACAACAAGATCAACAAGATCAAGAAGATCAACAAGAACAACAAGAACAACAAGAACAACAAGAACAACAAGATCAACAAGAACAACAAGAACAACAAGAACAACAAGGACAACAAGGACAACAACAATAACAACAACAAGAACAACAAGAACAACGAGAACAACGAGAACAACGAGAACAACGAGAACAACGAGAACAACGAGAACAACCAGAACAACAAGAACAACCAGAACAACAAGAACAACCAGAACAGCAAGAAGAACAACAAGAACAACAAGAACAACGAGAACAACGAGAACAACGAGAACAACAAGAACAACAAGAACAACAAGAACGACTTGAGCAACAAGAGCAACAAGAGCACCAAGAGCCACAAGAACAACAAGACCAAAAATTGCAGCAAGAACAAAAAGAACAACAAGAACAACAAGATCAACAAGATCAACGAGAACAACAAGAACAACAAGAACAACAAGAACAACAAGAACAACAAGAACAACAAGAACAACAAGAACAACAAGAACAACAAGAACAACAAGAACAACAAGAACAACAAGAACAACAAGAACAACAAGAACAACAAGAACAACAAGAACAACAAGAACAACAAGAACAACAAGAACAACAAGAACAACAAGAACAACAAGAACAACAAGAACAACAAGAACAACAAGAACAACAAGAACAACAAGAACAACAAGAACAACAAGAAGAACAACAAGAACAACGAGAACAACGAGAACAACGAGAACAACGAGTACAACGAGAACAACGAGAACAACAAGAACAACAACGAGAACAACAAGAACAACAAGAACAACAAGAACAGCAAGAACAACAAGAACAAAAAGAACGACAAGAGCAACAAGAGCAACAAGAGCAACAAGAGCCACAAGAACAACAAGACCAAAAATTGCAACAAGAACAACAAGAACAACAAGAACAACAAGATCAACAAGAACAACAAGAACAACAAGAACAACAAGAACAACAAGAACAACAAGAACAACAAGAACAACAAGAACAACAAGAACAACAAAAACAACAAGAACAACAAGAACAACAAGAACAACAAGAACAACAAGAACAACAAGAACAACAAGAACAACAAGAACAACAAGAACAACAAGAACAACAAGTACAACAAGAACAACAAGAACAACAAGTACAACAAGATCAACAAGAACAACAAGATCAAGATCAACAAGAACAACAACAAGAACAACAAGAACAACAACAAGAACAACAAGAGCAACAAGAACAACAAGAGCAACAAGAGCAACAAGAACAACAAGAAGAACAACAAGAACAACAACAAGAACAACAACAACAACAACAAGATCAACAAGAACAACCAGAACAACAATAACAAGAACAACAAGAACAACAAGAACAACAAGAACAACAAGAACAACAAGAACAACAAGAACAACAAGAACAACAAGAACAACAAGAACAACAAGAACAACAAGAACAACAAGAACAACAAGAACAACAACAAGAACAACAGGAACAACAACAACAACAGGAACAACAACAACAACAAGAACGACAAGAACAACAACAACAACAACAAGAACAACAAGAACAACGAGAACAACGAGAACAACGAGAACAACGAGAGCAACGAGAACAACGAGAACAACGAGAACAACGAGAACAACGAGAACAACGAGAACAACGTGAACAACGAGAACAACGAGAACAACGAGAACAACGAGTACAACGAGAACAACGGGAACATCAAGAACAACAACGAGAACATCAAGAACAACAACGAGAACAACAAGAACAGCAAGAACAACAAGAACAAAAAGAACGACAAGAGCAACAAGAGCAACAAGAGCAACAAGAGCCACAAGAACAACAAGACCAAAAATTGCAACAAGAACAACAAGAACAACAAGAACAACAAGAACAACAAGATCAACAAGAACAACAAGAACAACAAGAACAACAAGAACAACAAGAACAACAAGAACAACAAGAACAACAAAAACAACAAGAACAACAAGAACAACAAGAACAACAAGAACAACAAGAACAACAAGAACAACAAGAACAACCAGAACAACAAGATCAACAAAAACAACAAGAACAACAAGAACAACAAGATCAACAAGAACAACAAGAACAACAAGGACAACAAGGACAACAACAATAACAACAACAAGAACAACAAGAACAACAAGAACAACGAGATCAACGAGAACAACGAGAACAACGAGAACAACGAGAACAACGAGAACAACGAGAACAACGAGAACAACGAGAACAACAAGAATAACAAGAACAACAAGAACAACAAGAACAACAAGAACAACCAGAACAACAAGAACAACCAGAACAGCAAGAAGAACAACAAGAACAACAAGAACAACAAGAACAACAAGAACAACCAGAACAGCAAGAAGAACAACAAGAACAACAAGAACAACAAGAACAACAAGAACAACAAGATCAACAAAAACAACAAGAACAACAAGAACAACAAGAACAACAAGAACAACGAGAACAACGAGAACAGCGAGAACAACGAGAACAACGAGAACAACGAGAACAACGAGAACAACGAGAAGAACGAGAACAACGAGAACAACGAGAACAACAAGAACAACAAGAACGACTAGAGCAACAAGAGCAACAAGAGCAACAAGAGCCACAAGAACAACAAGACCAAAAATTGCAGCAAGAACAACAAGAACAACAAGAACAACAAGAAGAACAACAAGAACAACAAGAACAACAAGAACGACAAGAACAACAAGAACAACAAGAAGAACAACAAGAACAACAAGAAGAACAACGAGAACAACAACAAGAACAACAACAACAAGAACAACAGGAACAACAACAACAACAGGAACAACAACAACAACAAGAACGACAAGAACAACAACAACAACAACAAGAAGAACAACAAGAACAACAAGAACAACAAGAACAACGAGAACAACGAGAACAACGAGAACATCGAGAACAACGAGAACAACGAGAACAACGAGAACAACGAGAACAACGAGAACAACGAGAACAACGAGAACAACGAGAACAACGAGAACAACAAGAACAACAACGAGAACAACAAGAACAACAACGAGAACAACAAGAACAACAAGAACAACAAGAACAGCAAGAACAACAAGAACAACAAGAACGACAAGAGCAACAAGAGCAACAAGAGCAACAAGAGCCACAAGAACAGCAAGACCAAAAATTGCAACAAGAACAACAAGAACAACAAGAACAACAAGATCAACAAGAGCAACAAAAGCAACAAGAGCAACAAGAACAACAAGAACAACAAGAACGACAAGAACGACAAGAGCAACAAGAGCAACAGGAACAACAACAACAACAAGAACGACAAGAACAACAAGAACAACAAGAACAACAAGTACAACAAGAACAACAAGAACAACAAGAACAACAAGAACAACAAGAACAACAAGAAGAACAACAAGAACAACAAGAACAACAAGAACAACTAGAAGAACAACAAGAACTACAAGAACAACAAGAAAAACAAGAAGAACAACAAGAACAACAACAAGAACAACAACAACAACAACTAGAACAACAAGAACAACAAGAACAACAAGAACAAGAACAGCAAGAACAACAACAGCAAGAACAACATGAACAACATCAACAAGAACAACAACAACAAGAGCAACAGGAACAACAACAACAACAGGAACAACAACAACAACAAGAACGACAAGAACAACAACAACAACAACAACAACAAGAACAACAAGAACAACAAGAACAACGAGAACAACGAGAACAACGAGAACAACGAGAACAACGAGAACAACGAGAACAACGAGAACAACGAGAACAACGAGTACAACGAGAACAACGAGAACAACAAGAACAACAACGAGAACAACAAGAACAACAAGAACAACAAGAACAGCAAGAACAACAAGAACAAAAAGAACGACAAGAGCAACAAGAGCAACAAGAGCAACAAGAGCCACAAGAACAACAAGACCAAAAATTGCAACAAGATCAACAAGAACAACAAGAACAACAACAACAACAAGAACAACAAGATCAACAAGAACAACAAGGACAACAAGGACAACAACAATAACAACAACAAGAACAACAAGCACAACGAGAACAACGAGAACAACGAGAAGAACGAGAACAACGAGAACAACGAGAACAACAAGAGCAACAAGAACAACAAGAACAACCAGAACAACAAGAACAACAAGAACAACAAGAACAACGAGAACAACAAGAACAACAAGAACAACAAGAATAACAAGAACAACAAGAACAACAAGAACAACAAGAACAACAAGAACAACAAGAAGAACAACAAGAACAACAAGAACAACAAGAACGACAAGAACAACAGGAACAACAAGAAGAACAACAAGAACAACAAGAACGACAAGAACAACAGGAACAACAAGAAGAACAACAAGAACAACAAGAACAACAAGATCAACGAGAGCAACAAAAGCAACAAGAGCAACAAGAACAACAAGAACAACAAGAACAACAAGAACGACAAGAGCAACAAGAGCAACAAGAGCAACAAGAGCCACAAGAACAACCAGACCAAAAATTGCAACAAGAACAACAAGAACAACAAGAACAACAAGATCAACAAGATCAACAAGAACAACAAGAACAACAAGAACAACCAGAACAACAACAACAAGGACAACTAGAACAACAACAAGAACAACAACAAGAACAACATGAACAACAAAAACAACAAGAACAACAAGAACAACAAGAACAACCAGAACAACAAAAACAACAAGAACAACAAGAACAACAAGAACAACAAGGACAACAACAACAACAACAACAACAAGAACAACAAGAACAACCGGAACGACAAGAACGACAAGAACAACCAGAACAACAACAACAAGAACAACAAGGACAACAACAACAACAACAACAACAGGGACAACATGAACAGTAAGAACAACAAGAACAACAACAACAAGATCAACAAAAACAACAAGAACAACAAGAACTACAACAACAACAAGGACAAGAACAACAACTGCAACAAGAACAACAAGAACAACAAGAACAACAAGAACAACAAGAACAACAAGAACAACAAGAACAACAAGAACAACAAGAACAACAAAATCAACAAAAACAACAAGAACAACAAGAACAACAAGGACAACAAGGACAACAACAATAACAACAACAAGAACAACAAGAACAACGAGAACAACGAGAACAACGAGAACAACGAGAACAACGAGAACAACGAGAACAACGAGAACAACAAGAACAACAAGAACAACAAGAACGACTAGAGCAACAAGAGCAACAAGAGCAACAAGAGCCACAAGAACAACAAGACCAAAAATTGCAGCAAGCACAACGAGAACAACAAGAACAACAAGATCAACAAGATCAACGAGAACAACAAGAACAACAAGAACAACAAGAACAACAAGAACAACAAGAACAACAAGAGCAACAAGAACAACAAGAACAACAAGAACAACAAGAACAACAAGAACAACAAGAACAGCAAGAACAACAAGAACAACAAGAACAACAAGAACAACAAGAACAACCAGAACAACAATAACAAGAACAACAAGAACAACAAGAACAACAAGAACAACAAGAACAACAAGAACAACAAGAAGAACAACAAGAACAACAAGAAGAACAACAAGAACAACAAGAACAACGAGAACAACGAGAACAACGAGAACAACGAGAACAACGAGAACAACGAGAACAACGAGAACAACGAGAACAACGAGAACAACGAGAACAACGAGTACAACGAGAACATCGAGAACAACAAGAACAACAACGAGAACAACAAGAACAACAAGAACAACAAGAACAGCAAGAACAACAAGAACAAAAAGCACGACAAGAGCAACAAGTGCAACAAGAGCAACAAGAGCCACAAGAACAACAAGACCAAAAATTGCAACAAGAACAACAAGAACAACAAGAACAACAAGATCAACAAGATCAACAAGATCAACAAGAACAACAAGAACAACAAGAACAACAAGAACAACAAGATCAACAAGAACAACAAGAACAACAAGAACAACAAGGACAACAAGGACAACAACAATAACAACAACAAGAACAACAAGAACAACGAGAACAACGAGAACAACAAGAACAACAAGAACAACGAGAACAACGAGAACAACCAGAACAACAAGAACAACCAGAACAACAAGAACAACCAGAACAGCAAGAAGAACAACAAGAACAACAAGAACAACGAGAACAACGAGAACAACGAGAACAACAAGAACAACAAGAACAACAAGAACGACTTGAGCAACAAGAGCAACAAGAGCACCAAGAGCCACAAGAACAACAAGACCAAAAATTGCAGCAAGAACAAAAAGAACAACAAGATCAACAAGATCAACAAGATCAACGAGAACAACAAGAACAACAAGAACAACAAGAACAACAAGAACAACAAGAACAACAAGAACAACAAGAACAACAAGAACAACAAGAACAACAAGAACAACAAGAACAACAAGAACAACAAGAACAACAAGAACAACAAGAACAACAAGAACAACAAGAACAACAAGAACAACAAGAACAACAAGAACAACAAGAACAACAAGAACAACAAGAACAACAAGAACAACAAGAACAACAAGAACAACAAGAACAACAAGAAGAACAACAAGAACAACGAGAACAACGAGAACAACGAGAACAACGAGTACAACGAGAACAACGAGAACAACAAGAACAACAACGAGAACAACAAGAACAACAAGAACAACAAGAACAGCAAGAACAACAAGAACAAAAAGAACGACAAGAGCAACAAGAGCAACAAGAGCAACAAGAGCCACAAGAACAACAAGACCAAAAATTGCAACAAGAACAACAAGAACAACAAGATCAACAAGAACAACAAGAACAACAAGAACAACAAGAACAACAAGAACAACAAGAACAACAAGAACAACAAGAACAACAAGAACAACAAGAACAACAAAAACAACAAGAACAACAAGAACAACAAGAACAACAAGAACAACAAGAACAACAAGAACAACAAGAACAACAAGAACAACAAGAACAACAAGAACAACAAGAACAACAAGTACAACAAGAACAACAAGAACAACAAGATCAACAAGATCAACAAGAACAACAAAAACAAGAACAACAAGAAAAACAACAAGAACAACAAGAACAACAACAAGAACAACAAGAGCAACAAGAACAACAAGAGCAACAAGAGCAACAAGAACAACAAGAAGAACAACAAGAACAACAACAAGAACAACAACAACAACAACAAGATCAACAAGAACAACCAGAACAACAATAACAAGAACAACAAGAACAACAAGAACAACAAGAACAACAAGAACAACAAGAACAACAAGAACAACAAGAACAACAAGAACAACAAGAACAACAAGAACAACAAGAACAACAAGAACAACAAGAACAACAAGAACAACAACAAGAACAACAGGAACAACAACAACAACAGGAACAACAACAACAACAAGAACGACAAGAACAACAACAACAACAACAAGAACAACAAGAACAACGAGAACAACGAGAACAACGAGAACAACGAGAGCAACGAGAACAACGAGAACAACGAGAACAACGAGAACAACGAGAACAACGAGAACAACGAGAACAACGTGAACAACGAGAACAACGAGAACAACGAGAACAACGAGTACAACGAGAACAACGGGAACATCAAGAACAACAACGAGAACATCAAGAACAACAACGAGAACAACAAGAACAGCAAGAACAACAAGAACAAAAAGAACGACAAGAGCAACAAGAGCAACAAGAGCAACAAGAGCCACAAGAACAACAAGACCAAAAATTGCAACAAGAACAACAAGAACAACAAGAACAACAAGAACAACAAGATCAACAAGAACAACAAGAACAACAAGAACAACAAGAACAACAAGAACAACAAGAACAACAAGAACAACAAGAACAACAAAAACAACAAGAACAACAAGAACAACAAGAACAACAAGAACAACAAGAACAACAAGAACAACAAGAACAACAAGAACAACAAGAACAACCAGAACAACAAGATCAACAAAAACAACAAGAACAACAAGAACAACAAGATCAACAAGAACAACAAGAACAACAAGGACAACAAGGACAACAACAATAACAACAACAAGAACAACAAGAACAACAAGAACAACGAGATCAACGAGAACAACGAGAACAACGAGAACAACGAGAACAACGAGAACAACGAGAACAACGAGAACAACGAGAACAACGAGAACAACGAGAACAACGAGAACAACAAGAATAACAAGAACAACAAGAACAACAAGAACAACAAGAACAACCAGAACAACAAGAACAACCAGAACAGCAAGAAGAACAACAAGAACAACAAGAACAACAAGAACAACAAGAACAACAAGATCAACAAAAACAACAAGAACAACAAGAACAACAAGAACAACAAGAACAACAAGAACAACGAGAACAACGAGAACAGCGAGAACAACGAGAACAACGAGAACAACGAGAACAACGAGAAGAACGAGAACAACGAGAACAACGAGAACAACAAGAACAACAAGAACGACTAGAGCAACAAGAGCAACAAGAGCAACAAGAGCCACAAGAACAACAAGACCAAAAATTGCAGCAAGAACAACAAGAACAACAAGAACAACAAGAAGAACAACAAGAACAACAAGAACAACAAGAACGACAAGAACAACAAGAACAACAAGAAGAACAACAAGAACAACAAGAAGAACAACGAGAACAACAACAAGAACAACAACAACAAGAACAACAGGAACAACAACAACAACAGGAACAACAACAACAACAAGAACGACAAGAACAACAACAACAACAACAAGAAGAACAACAAGAACAACAAGAACAACAAGAACAACAAGAACAACGAGAACAACGAGAACAACGAGAACATCGAGAACAACGAGAACAACGAGAACAACGAGAACAACGAGAACAACGAGAACAACGAGAACAACGAGAACAACGAGAACAACAAGAACAACAACGAGAACAACAAGAACAACAACGAGAACAACAAGAACAACAAGAACAACAAGAACAGCAAGAACAACAAGAACAACAAGAACGACAAGAGCAACAAGAGCAACAAGAGCAACAAGAGCAACAGGAACAACAACAACAACAAGAACGACAAGAACAACAAGAACAACAAGAACAACAAGTACAACAAGAACAACAAGAACAACAAGAACAACAAGAACAACAAGAACAACAAGAAGAACAACAAGAACAACAAGAACAACAAGAACAACTAGAAGAACAACAAGAACTACAAGAACAACAAGAAAAACAAGAAGAACAACAAGAACAACAACAAGAACAACAACAACAACAACTAGAACAACAAGAACAACAAGAACAACAAGAACAAGAACAGCAAGAACAACAACAGCAAGAACAACATGAACAACATCAACAAGAACAACAACAACAAGAACAACAGGAACAACAACAACAACAGGAACAACAACAACAACAAGAACGACAAGAACAACAACAACAACAACAAGAACAACAAGAACAACAAGAACAACGAGAACAACGAGAACAACGAGAACAACGAGAACAACGAGAACAACGAGAACAACGAGAACAACGAGAACAACGAGTACAACGAGAACAACGAGAACAACAAGAACAACAACGAGAACAACAAGAACAACAAGAACAACAAGAACAGCAAGAACAACAAGAACAAAAAGAACGACAAGAGCAACAAGAGCAACAAGAGCCACAAGAACAACAAGACCAAAAATTGCAACAAGATCAACAAGAACAACAAGAACAACAACAACAACAAGAACAACAAGATCAACAAGAACAACAAGGACAACAAGGACAACAACAATAACAACAACAAGAACAACAAGCTCAACGAGAACAACGAGAACAACGAGAAGAACGAGAACAACGAGAACAACGAGAACAACAAGAACAACAAGAACAACAAGAACAACAAGAACAACCAGAACAACAAGAACAACAAGAACAACAAGAACAACGAGAACAACAAGAACAACAAGAACAACAAGAATAACAAGAACAACAAGAACAACAAGAACAACAAGAACAACAAGAACAACAAGAAGAACAACAAGAACAACAAGAACAACAAGAACGACAAGAACAACAGGAACAACAAGAAGAACAACAAGAACAACAAGAACAACAAGATCAACGAGAGCAACAAAAGCAACAAGAGCAACAAGAACAACAAGAACAACAAGAACAACAAGAACGACAAGAGCAACAAGAGCAACAAGAGCAACAAGAGCCACAAGAACAACCAGACCAAAAATTGCAACAAGAACAACAAGAACAACAAGAACAACAAGATCAACAAGATCAACAAGAACAACAAGAACAACAAGAACAACCAGAACAACAACAACAAGGACAACTAGAACAACAACAAGAACAACAACAAGAACAACATGAACAACAAAAACAACAAGAACAACAAGAACAACAAGAACAACCAGAACAACAAAAACAACAAGAACAACAAGAACAACAAGAACAACAAGGACAACAACAACAACAACAACAACAAGAACAACAAGAACAACCGGAACGACAAGAACGACAAGAACAACCAGAACAACAACAACAAGAACAACAAGGACAACAACAACAACAACAACAACAACAGGGACAACATGAACAGTAAGAACAACAAGAACAACAACAACAAGATCAACAAAAACAACAAGAACAACAAGAACAACAAGAACTACAACAACAACAAGGACAAGAACAACAACTGCAACAAGAACAACAAGAACAACAAGAACAACAAGAACAACAAGAACAACAAGAACAACAAGAACAACAAGAACAACAAGATCAACAAAAACAACAAGAACAACAAGAACAACAAGGACAACAAGGACAACAACAATAACAACAACAAGAACAACAAGAACAACGAGAACAACGAGAACAACGAGAACAACGAGAACAACGAGAACAACAAGAACAACAAGAACAACAAGAACGACTAGAGCAACAAGAGCAACAAGAGCAACAAGAGCCACAAGAACAACAAGACCAAAAATTGCAGCAAGCACAACGAGAACAACAAGAACAACAAGATCAACAAGATCAACGAGAACAACAAGAACAACAAGAACAACAAGAACAACAAGAACAACAAGAACAACAAGAACAACAAGAACAACAAGAACAACAAGAACAACAAGAACAACAAGAACAACAAGAACAACAAGAACAACAAGAACAACAAGAACAACAAGAACAACAAGAACAACAAGAACAACAAGAACAACAAGAACAACCAGAACAACAATAACAAGAACAACAAGAACAACAAGAACAACAAGAACAACAAGAACAACAAGATCAACAAGAACAACAAGAACAACAAGAACAACAAGGACAACAAGGACAACAACAATAACAACAACAAGAACAACAAGAACAACGAGAACAACGAGAACAACGAGAACAACGAGAACAATGAGAACAACGAGAACAACCAGAACAACAAGAACAACCAGAACAACCAGAACAACAAGAACAACCAGAACAACAAGAACAACAAGAACAACGAGAACAACAAGAACAACAAGAACAACGAGAACAACAAGAACAACAAGAACAACAAGAACAACAAGAACAACAAGAACAACAAGAACAACAAGAACAACAAGAACAACAAGAACAACAAGAACAACAAGAACAACAAGAACAACAAGAACAACATGAACAACAAGAACAACAAGAACAACAAGAACAACCAGAACAACAATAACAAGAACAACAAGATCAACAAGATCAACGAGAACAACAAGAACAACAAGAACAACAAGAACAACAAGAACAACAAGAACAACAAGAACAACAAGAACAACAAGAACAACAAGAACAACAAGAACAACAAGAACAACAAGAACAACAAGAACAACCAGAACAACAATAACAAGAACAACAAGAACAACAAGAACAACAAGAACAACAAGAACAACAAGATCAACAAGAACAACAAGAACAACAAGAACAACAAGGACAACAAGGACAACAACAATAACAACAACAAGAACAACAAGAACAACGAGAACAACGAGAACAACGAGAACAACGAGAACAACGAGAACAACGAGAACAACCAGAACAACAAGAACAACCAGAACAACAAGAACAACCAGAACAGCAAGAAGAACAACAAGAACAACAAGAACAACGAGAACAACGAGAACAACGAGAACAACAAGAACAACAAGAACAACAAGAACGACTTGAGCAACAAGAGCAACAAGAGCACCAAGAGCCACAAGAACAACAAGACCAAAAATTGCAGCAAGAACAAAAAGAACAACAAGAACAACAAGATCAACAAGATCAACGAGAACAACAAGAACAACAAGAACAACAAGAACAACAAGAACAACAAGAACAACAAGAACAACAAGAACAACAAGAACAACAAGAACAACAAGAACAACAAGAAGAACAACAAGAACAACAAGAACAACAAGAACAACTAGAAGAACAACAAGAACTACAAGAACAACAAGAAAAACAAGAAGAACAACAAGAACAACAACAAGAACAACAACAACAACAACTAGAACAACAAGAACAACAAGAACAACGAGAACAAGAACAGCAAGAACAACAACAGCAAGAACAACATGAACAACATCAACAAGAACAACAACAACAAGAACAACAGGAACAACAACAACAACAGGAACAACAACAACAACAAGAACGACAAGAACAACAACAACAACAACAACAAGAACAACAAGAACAACAAGAACAACGAGAACAACGAGAACAACGAGAACAACGAGAACAACGAGAACAACGAGAACAACGAGAACAACGAGAACAACGAGTACAACGAGAACAACGAGAACAACAAGAACAACAACGAGAACAACAAGAACAACAAGAACAACAAGAACAGCAAGAACAACAAGAACAAAAAGAACGACAAGAGCAACAAGAGCAACAAGAGCAACAAGAGCCACAAGAACAACAAGACCAAAAATTGCAACAAGATCAACAAGAACAACAAGAACAACAACAACAACAAGAACAACAAGATCAACAAGAACAACAAGGACAACAAGGACAACAACAATAACAACAACAAGAACAACAAGCACAACGAGAACAACGAGAACAACGAGAAGAACGAGAACAACGAGAACAACGAGAACAACAAGAACAACAAGAACAACAAGAACAACCAGAACAACAAGAACAACAAGAACAACAAGAACAACGAGAACAACAAGAACAACAAGAACAACAAGAATAACAAGAACAACAAGAACAACAAGAACAACAAGAACAACAAGAACAACAAGAAGAACAACAAGAACAACAAGAACAACAAGAACGACAAGAACAACAGGAACAACAAGAAGAACAACAAGAACAACAAGAACAACAAGATCAACGAGAGCAACAAAAGCAACAAGAGCAACAAGAACAACAAGAACAACAAGAACAACAAGAACGACAAGAGCAACAAGAGCAACAAGAGCAACAAGAGCCACAAGAACAACCAGACCAAAAATTGCAACAAGAACAACAAGAACAACAAGAACAACAAGATCAACAAGATCAACAAGAACAACAAGAACAACAAGAACAACCAGAACAACAACAACAAGGACAACTAGAACAACAACAAGAACAACAACAAGAACAACATGAACAACAAAAACAACAAGAACAACAAGAACAACAAGAACAACCAGAACAACAAAAACAACAAGAACAACAAGAACAACAAGAACAACAAGGACAACAACAACAACAACAACAACAAGAACAACAAGAACAACCGGAACGACAAGAACGACAAGAACAACCAGAACAACAACAACAAGAACAACAAGGACAACAACAACAACAACAACAACAGGGACAACATGAACAGTAAGAACAACAAGAACAACAACAACAAGATCAACAAAAACAACAAGAACAACAAGAACAACAAGAACTACAACAACAACAAGGACAAGAACAACAACTGCAACAAGAACAACAAGAACAACAAGAACAACAAGAACAACAAGAACAACAAGAACAACAAGAACAACAAGATCAACAAAAACAACAAGAACAACAATAACAACAAGGACAACAAGGACAACAACAATAACAACAACAAGAACAACAAGAACAACGAGAACAACGAGAACAACGAGAACAACGAGAACAACGAGAACAACGAGAACAACGAGAACAACAAGAACAACAAGAACAACAAGAACGACTAGAGCAACAAGAGCAACAAGAGCAACAAGAGCCACAAGAACAACAAGACCAAAAATTGCAGCAAGCACAACGAGAACAACAAGAACAACAAGATCAACAAGATCAACGAGAACAACAAGAACAACAAGAACAACAAGAACAACAAGAACAACAAGAACAACAAGAACAACAAGAACAACAAGAACAACAAGAACAACAAGAACAACAAGAACAACAAGAACAACAAGAACAACCAGAACAACAATAACAAGAACAACAAGAACAACAAGAACAACAAGAACAACAAGAACAACAAGATCAACAAGAACAACAAGAACAACAAGAACAACAAGGACAACAAGGACAACAACAATAACAACAACAAGAACAACAAGAACAACGAGAACAACGAGAACAACGAGAACAACGAGAACAACGAGAACAACCAGAACAACAAGAACAACCAGAACAACAAGAACAACCAGAACAGCAAGAAGAACAACAAGAACAACAAGAACAACGAGAACAACAAGAACAACAAGAACAACAAGAACGACTTGAGCAACAAGAGCAACAAGAGCACCAAGAGCCACAAGAACAACAAGACCAAAAATTGCAGCAAGAACAAAAAGAACAACAAGAACAACAAGATCAACAAGATCAACGAGAACAACAAGAACAACAAGAACAACAAGAACAACAAGAACAACAAGAACAACAAGAACAACAAGAACAACAAGAACAACAAGAACAACAAGAACAACAAGAACAACAAGAACAACAAGAACAACAAGAACAACAAGAACAACAAGAACAACAAGAACAACAAGAACAACAAGAACAACAAGAACAACAAGAACAACAAGAACAACAAGAACAACAAGAACAACAAGAAGAACAAGAAGAACAACAAGAACAACAAGAACAACAAGAACAACAAGAACAACAAGAACGACAAGAGCGACAAGAACAACAAGAAGAACAACAAGAACAACAAGAACAACAAGAAGAACAACAAGAACAACAACAAGAACAACAACAACAACAACTAGAACAACAAGAACAACAAGAACAACAAGAACAACCAGAACAACAAGAACAACAAGAACGACAAGAGCAACAAGAGCAACAAGAACAACAAGATCAACAAGAACAACAAGCACAACAAGAACAACAAGGACAACAACAACAAGAACAACAAGGACAACAACAACAACAAGAACAACAAGAACAACAAGAACAACAAGAACAACAAGAACAACAAGAACAACAAGAAGAACAACAAGAACAACAACAAGAACAACAACAACAACAACTAGAACAACAAGAACAACAAGAACACCAAGAACAACAAGAACTACAACAACAACAAGGACAAGAACAACAACTGCAACAAGAACAACAAGAACAACAAGAACAACAAGAACAACAAGAACAACAAGAACAACAAGAACAACAAGAACAACAAGAACAACAAGAACAACAAGATCAACAAAAACAACAAGAACAACAAGAACAACAAGGACAACGAGGACAACAACAATAACAACAACAAGAACAACAAGAACAACGAGAACAACGAGAACAACGAGAACAACGAGAACAACGAGAACAACGAGAACAACGAGAACAACGAGAACAACGAGAACAACGAGAACAACGAGAACAACGAGAACAACGGGAACATCAAGAACAACAACGAGAACATCAAGAACAACAACGAGAACAACAAGAACAGCAAGAACAACAAGAACAAAAAGAACGACAAGAGCAACAAGAGCAACAAGAGCAACAAGAGCCACAAGAACAACAAGACCAAAAATTGCAACAAGAACAACAAGAACAACAAGATCAACAAGAACAACAAGAACAACAAGAACAACAAGAACAACCAGAACAACAACAACAAGGACAACTAGAACAACAACAAGAACAACAACAAGAACAACATGAACAACAAAAACAACAAGAACAACAAGAACAACAAGAACAACCAGAACAACAAAAACAACAAGAACAACAAGAACAACAAGAACAACAAGGACAACAACAACAACAACAACAACAAGAACAACAAGAACAACCGGAACGACAAGAACGACAAGAACAACCAGAACAACAACAACAAGAACAACAAGGACAACAACAACAACAACAACAGGGACAACATGAACAGTAAGAACAACAAGAACAACAACAACAAGATCAACAAAAACAACAAGAACAACAAGAACAACAAGAACTACAACAACAACAAGGACAAGAACAACAACTGCAACAAGAACAACAAGAACAACAAGAACAACAAGAACAACAAGAACAACAAGAACAACAAGAACAACAAGAACAACAAGATCAACAAAAACAACAAGAACAACAAGAACAACAAGGACAACAAGGACAACAACAATAACAACAACAAGAACAACAAGAACAACGAGAACAACGAGAACAACGAGAACAACGAGAACAACGAGAACAACGAGAACAACGAGAACAACAAGAACAACAAGAACAACAAGAACGACTAGAGCAACAAGAGCAACAAGAGCAACAAGAGCCACAAGAACAACAAGACCAAAAATTGCAGCAAGCACAACGAGAACAACAAGAACAACAAGATCAACAAGATCAACGAGAACAACAAGAACAACAAGAACAACAAGAACAACAAGAACAACAAGAACAACAAGAACAACAAGAACAACAAGAACAACAAGAACAACAAGAACAACAAGAACAACAAGAACAACAAGAACAACAAGAACAACAAGAACAACAAGAACAACAAGAACAACAAGAACAACAAGAACAACAAGAACAACAAGAACAACAAGAACAACAAGAACAACAAGAACAACAAGAACAACAAGAACAACAAGAAGAACAAGAAGAACAACAAGAACAACAAGAACAACAAGAACAACAAGAACAACAAGAACGACAAGAGCGACAAGAACAACAAGAAGAACAACAAGAACAACAAGAACAACAAGAACAACAAGGACAACGAGGACAACAACAATAACAACAACAAGAACAACAAGAACAACGAGAACAACGAGAACAACGAGAACAACGAGAACAACGAGAACAACGAGAACAACGAGAACAACGAGAACAACGAGAACAACGAGAACAACGGGAACATCAAGAACAACAACGAGAACATCAAGAACAACAACGAGAACAACAAGAACAGCAAGAACAACAAGAACAAAAAGAACGACAAGAGCAAAAAGAGCAACAAGAGCAACAAGAGCCACAAGAACAACAAGACCAAAAATTGCAACAAGAACAACAAGAACAACAAGATCAACAAGAACAACAAGAACAACAAGAACAACAAGAACAACAAGAACAACAAGAACAACAAGAACGACAAGAACGACAAGAGCAACAAGAGCAACAGGAACAACAACAACAACAAGAACGACAAGAACAACAAGAACAACAAGAACAACAAGTACAACAAGAACAACAAGAACAACAAGAACAACAAGAACAACAAGAACAACAAGAAGAACAACAAGAACAACAAGAACAACAAGAACAACTAGAAGAACAACAAGAACTACAAGAACAACAAGAAAAACAAGAAGAACAACAAGAACAACAACAAGAACAACAACAACAACAACTAGAACAACAAGAACAACAAGAACAACAAGAACAAGAACAGCAAGAACAACAACAGCAAGAACAACATGAACAACAACAACAAGAACAACAACAACAAGAACAACAGGAACAACAACAACAACAGGAACAACAACAACAACAAGAACGACAAGAACAACAACAACAACAACAAGAACAACAAGAACAACAAGAACAACGAGAACAACGAGAACAACGAGAACAACGAGAACAACGAGTACAACGAGAACAACGAGAACAACGAGAACAACGAGAACAACGAGTACAACGAGAACAACGAGAACATCAAGAACAACAACGAGAACAACAAGAACAACAAGAACAACAAGAACAGCAAGAACAACAAGAACAAAAAGAACGACAAGAGCAACAAGAGCAACAAGAGCAACAAGAGCCACAAGAACAACAAGACCAAAAATTGCAACAAGATCAACAAGAACAACAAGAACAACAACAACAACAAGAACAACAAGATCAACAAGAACAACAAGGACAACAAGGACAACAACAATAACAACAACAAGAACAACAAGCACAACGAGAACAACGAGAACAACGAGAAGAACGAGAACAACGAGAACAACGAGAACAACAAGAACAACAAGAACAACAAGAACAACAAGAACAACAAGAACAACCAGAACAACAAGAACAACAAGAACAACAAGAACAACAAGAATAACAAGAACAACAAGAACAACAAGAACAACAAGAACAACAAGAACAACAAGAAGAACAACAAGAACAACAAGAACAACAAGAACGACAAGAACAACAGGAACAACAAGAAGAACAACAAGAACAACAAGAACAACAAGATCAACGAGAGCAACAAAAGCAACAAGAGCAACAAGAACAACAAGAACAACAAGAACAACAAGAACGACAAGAGCAACAAGAGCAACAAGAGCAACAAGAGCCACAAGAACAACCAGACCAAAAATTGCAACAAGAACAACAAGAACAACAAGAACAACAAGATCAACAAGATCAACAAGAACAACAAGAACAACAAGAACAACCAGAACAACAACAACAAGGACAACTAGAACAACAACAAGAACAACAACAAGAACAACATGAACAACAAAAACAACAAGAACAACAAGAACAACAAGAACAACAAGAACAACCAGAACAACAAAAACAACAAGAACAACAAGAACAACAAGAACAACAAGGACAACAACAACAACAACAACAAGAACAACAAGAACAACCGGAACGACAAGAACGACAAGAACAACCAGAACAACAACAACAAGAACAACAAGGACAACAACAACAACAACAACAACAGGGACAACATGAACAGTAAGAACAACAAGAACAACAACAACAAGATCAACAAAAACAACAAGAACAACAAGAACAACAAGAACTACAACAACAACAAGGACAAGAACAACAACTGCAACAAGAACAACAAGAACAACAAGAACAACAAGAACAACAAGAACAACAAGAACAACAAGAACAACAAGAACAACAAGAACAACAAGATCAACAAAAACAACAAGAACAACAAGAACAACAAGGACAACAAGGACAACAACAATAACAACAACAAGAACAACAAGAACAACGAGAACAACGAGAACAACGAGAACAACGAGAACAACGAGAACAACGAGAACAACGAGAACAACGAGAACAACAAGAACAACAAGAACAACAAGAACGACTAGAGCAACAAGAGCAACAAGAGCCACAAGAACAACAAGACCAAAAATTGCAGCAAGAACAACAAGAACAACAAGAACAACAAGAACAACAAGAACAACAAGAACAACAAGAACAACAAGAACAACAAGAACAACAAGAACAACAAGAACAACAAGAACAACAAGAACAACAAGAACAACAAGAACAACAAGAACAACAAGAACAACAAGAACAACAAGAACAACAAGAACAACAAGAACAACAAGAACAACAAGAACAACAAGATCAACAAAAACAACAAGAACAACAAGAACAACAAGAACAACAAGAACAACGAGAACAACGAGAACAACGAGAACAGCGAGAACAACGAGAACAACGAGAACAACGAGAACAACGAGAACAACGAGAAGAACGAGAACAACGAGAACAACGAGAACAACAAGAACAACAAGAACGACTAGAGCAACAAGAGCAACAAGAGCAACAAGAGCCACAAGAACAACAAGACCAAAAATTGCAGCAAGAACAACAAGAACAACAAGAACAACAAGAAGAACAACAAGAACAACAAGAACGACAAGAACAACAAGAACAACAAGAAGAACAACAAGAACAACAAGAAGAACAACGAGAACAACAACAAGAACAACAACAACAGGAACAACAGGAACAACAACAACAACAGGAACAACAACAACAACAAGAACGACAAGAACAACAACAACAACAACAACAAGAACAACAAGAACAACAAGAACAACAAGAACAATCAGAACAACGAGAACAACGAGAACATCGAGAACAACGAGAACAACGAGAACAACGAGAACAACGAGAACAACGAGAACAACGAGAACAACGAGAACAACGAGAACAACGAGAACAACGAGAACAACGAGAACAACAAGAACAACAACGAGAACAACAAGAACAACAACGAGAACAACAAGAACAACAAGAACAACAAGAACAGCAAGAACAACAAGAACAACAAGAACGACAAGAGCAACAAGAGCAACAAGAGCAACAAGAGCCACAAGAACAGCAAGACCAAAAATTGCAACAAGAACAACAAGAACAACAAGAACAACAAGATCAACAAGAGCAACAAAAGCAACAAGAGCAACAAGAACAACAAGGACAACAAGAACAACAAGAACGACAAGAGCAACAAGAGCAACAGGAACAACAACAACAACAAGAACGACAAGAACAACAAGAACAACAAGAACAACAAGTACAACAAGAACAACAAGAACAACAAGAACAACAAGAACAACAAGAACAACAAGAAGAACAACAAGAACAACAAGAACAACAAGAACAACAAGAAGAACAACAAGAACTACAAGAACAATAAGAAAAACAAGAAGAACAACAAGAACAACAACACGAACAACAACAACAACAACTAGAACAACAAGAACAACAAGAACAACAAGAACAAGAACAGCAAGAACAACAACAGCAAGAACAACATGAACAACAACAACAAGAACAACAACAACAAGAACAACAGGAACAACAACAACAACAGGAACAACAACAACAACAAGAACGACAAGAACAACAACAACAACAACAACAAGAACAACAAGAACAACAAGAACAACGAGAACAACGAGAACAACGAGAACAACGAGAACAACGAGAACAACGAGAACAACGAGAACAACGAGAACAACGAGTACAACGAGAACAACGAGAACAACAAGAACAACAACGAGAACAACAAGAACAACAAGAACAACAAGAACAGCAAGAACAACAAGAACAAAAAGAACGACAAGAGCAACAAGAGCAACAAGAGCCACAAGAACAACAAGACCAAAAATTGCAACAAGAACAACAAGAACAACAAGAACAACAAGAACAACAAGATCAACAAGATCAACAAGATCAACAAGATCAACAAGATCAACAAGAACAACAAGAACAACAACAACAACAAGAACAACAAGATCAACAAGAACAACAAGGACAACAAGGACAACAAGCACAACGAGAACAACGAGAACAACGAGAAGAACGAGAACAACGAGAACAACGAGAAAAACAAGAACAACCAGAACAACAAGAACAACAAGAACAACCAGAACAACAAGAACAACAAGAACAACCAGAACAACAAGAACAACAAGAACAACAAGAACAACAAGAACAACAAGAATAACAAGAACAACAAGAACAACAAGAACAACAAGAACAACAAGAAGAACAACAAGAACAACAAGAACAACAAGAACGACAAGAACAACAGGAACAACAAGAAGAACAACAAGAACAACAAGAACAACAAGATCAACGAGAGCAACAAAAGCAACAAGAGCAACAAGAACAACAAGAACAACAAGAACAACAAGAACGACAAGAGCAACAAGAGCAACAAGAGCAACAAGAGCCACAAGAACAACCAGACCAAAAATTGCAACAAGAACAACAAGAACAACAAGAACAACAAGATCAACAAGATCAACAAGAACAACAAGAACAACAAGAACAACCAGAACAACAACAACAAGGACAACTAGAACAACAACAAGAACAACAACAAGAACAACATGAACAACAAAAACAACAAGAACAACAAGAACAACAAGAACAACCAGAACAACAAGAACAACAAGAACAACAAGAACAACAAGAACAACAAGGACAACAACAACAACAACAACAACAACAACAACAAGAACAACAAGAACAACCGGAACGACAAGAACGACAAGAACAAACAGAACAACAACAACAAGAACAACAAGGACAACAACAACAACAACAGGGACAACATGAACAGTAAGAACAACAAGAACAACAACAACAAGATCAACAAAAACAACAAGAACAACAAGAACAACAACAACAACAGGAACAACAACAACAACAACAAGAACGACAAGAACAACAAGAACAACAAGATCAACAAGGACAACGAGAACTACAACAACAACAAGGACAACAACAACAACTACAACAAGAACAGCAAGAACAACAACAACAACAACAACAACAAGAACAACAAGAACAACAAGAACAACAAGAACAACAAGAACAACAAGAACAACAAGAAGAACAACAAGAACAACAAGAACAACAAGAACAACAAGAAGAACAACAAGATCAACAAGAACAACAAGAACAACAACAACAACAAGAACAACAAGATCAACAAGAACAACAAGGACAACAAGGACAACAACAATAACAACAACAAGAACAACAAGCACAACGAGAACAACGAGAACAACGAGAAGAACGAGAACAACGAGAACAACGAGAAAAACAAGAACAACCAGAACAACAAGAACAACAAGAACAACCAGAACAACAAGAACAACAAGAACAACAAGAACAACAAGTACAACAAGAACAACAAGAACAACAAGATCAACAAGATCAACAAGAACAACAAAAACAAGAACAACAAGAACAACAACAAGAACAACAAGAACAACAACAAGAACAACAAGAACAACAACAAGAACAACAAGAGCAACAAGAACAGCAAGAGCAACAAGAACAACAACAAGAACAACAGGAACAACAACAACAACAGGAACAACAACAACAACAAGAACGACAAGAACAACAACAACAACAACAAGAACAACAAGAACAACGAGAACAACGAGAACAACGAGAACAACGAGAACAACGAGAACAACGAGAACAACGAGAACAACGAGAACAACAAGAACGACAAGAACAACAACAACAACAACAAGAACAACAAGAACAACGAGAACAACGAGAACAACGAGAACAACGAGAACAACGAGAACAACGAGAACAACGAGAACAACGAGAACAACGAGAACAACGAGAACAACGAGAACAACGAGAACAACGTGAACAACGAGAACAACGAGATCAACGAGAACAACGAGTACAACGAGAACAACGGGAACATCAAGAACAACAACGAGAACATCAAGAACAACAACGAGAACAACAAGAACAGCAAGAACAACAAGAACAAAAAGAACGACAAGAGCAACAAGAGCAACAAGAGCCACAAGAACAACAAGAACAACAAGAACAACAAGAACAACAAGAACAACAAGAACAACAAAAACAACAAGAACAACAAAAACAACAAGAACAACAAGAACAACAAGAACAACAAGAACAACAAGAACAACAAGAACAACAAGAACAACCAGAACAACAAGATCAACAAAAACAACAAGAACAACAAGAACAACAAGATCAACAAGAACAACAAGGACAACAAGGACAACAACAATAACAACGACAAGAACAACAAGAACAACAAGAACAACGAGATCAACGAGAACAACGAGAACAACGAGAACAACGAGAACAACGAGAACAACGAGAACAACGAGAACAGCGAGAACAACGAGAACAACAAGAATAACAAGAACAACAAGAACAACAAGAACAACCAGAACAACAAGAACAACCAGAACAGCAAGAAGAACAACAAGAACAACAAGAACAACAAGAACAACAAGAACAACAAGATCAACAAAAACAACAAGAACAACAAGAACAACAAGAACAACAAGAACAACGAGAACAACGAGAACAGCGAGAACAACGAGAACAACGAGAACAACGAGAACAACGAGAACAACGAGAAGAACGAGAACAACGAGAACAACGAGAACAACAAGAACAACAAGAACGACTAGAGCAACAAGAGCAACAAGAGCAACAAGAGCCACAAGAACAACAAGACCAAAAATTGCAGCAAGAACAACAAGAACAACAAGAACAACAAGAAGAACAACAAGAACAACAAGAACGACAAGAACAACAAGAACAACAAGAAGAACAACAAGAACAACAAGAAGAACAACGAGAACAACAACAAGAACAACAACAACAAGAACAACAGGAACAACAACAACAACAGGAACAACAACAACAACAAGAACGACAAGAACAACAATAACAACAACAAGAAGAACAACAAGAACAACAAGAACAACAAGAACAACGAGAACAACGAGAACAACGAGAACATCGAGAACAACGAGAACAACGAGAACAACGAGAACAACGAGAACAACGAGAACAACGAGAACAACAAGAACAACAACGAGAACAACAAGGACAACAACGAGAACAACAAGAACAACAACGAGAACAACAAGAACAACAAGAACAACAAGAACAGCAAGAACAACAAGAACAGCAAGAACGACAAGAGCAACAAGAGCAACAAGAGCAACAAGAGCCACAAGAACAGCAAGACCAAAAATTGCAACAAGAACAACAAGAACAACAAGAACAACAAGATCAACAAGAGCAACAAAAGCAACAAGAGCAACAAGAACAACAAGGACAACAAGAACAACAAGAACGACAAGAGCAACAAGAGCAACAGGAACAACAACAACAACAAGAACGACAAGAACAACAAGAACAACAAGAACAACAAGTACAACAAGAACAACAAGAACAACAAGAACAACAAGAACAACAAGAACAACAAGAAGAACAACAAGAACAACAAGAACAACAAGAACAACAAGAAGAACAACAAGAACTACAAGAACAACAAGAAAAACAAGAAGAACAACAAGAACAACAACAAGAACAACAACAACAACAACTAGAACAACAAGAACAACAAGAACAACAAGAACAACAAGAACAAGAACAGCAAGAACAACAACAGCAAGAACAACATGAACAACAACAACAAGAACAACAGGAACAACAACAACAACAACAGGAACAACAACAACAACAAGAACAACAAGAACAACAAGAACGACAAGAGCAACAAGAGCAACAAGAGCCACAAGAGCCACAAGAACAGCAAGACCAAAAATTGCAACAAGAACAACAAGAACAACAAGAACAACAAGATCAACAAGAGCAACAAAAGCAACAAGAGCAACAAGAACAACAAGAACAACAAGAACAACAAGAACAACAAGAACAACAAGAACAACAAGGATAACAAGAACAACAAGAACAACAAGAACAACAAGAACAACAAGAAGAACAACAAGAACAACAAGAACAACAAGAACGACAAGAACAACAGGAACAACAAGAAGAACAACAAGAACAACAAGAACAACAAGATCAACGAGAGCAACAAAAGCAACAAGAGCAACAAGAACAACAAGAACAACAAGAACAACAAGAACGACAAGAGCAACAAGAGCAACAAGAGCCACAAGAACAACCAGACCAAAAATTGCAACAAGAACAACAAGAACAACAAGAACAACAAGATCAACAAGATCAACAAGAACAACAAGAACAACAAGAACAACCAGAACAACAACAACAAGGACAACTAGAACAACAACAAGAACAACAACAAGAACAACATGAACAACAAAAACAACAGGAACAACAAGAACAACAAGAACAACCAGAACAACAAGAACAACAAGAACAACAAGAACAACAAGAACAACAAGGACAACAACAACAACAACAACAACAAGAACAACAAGAACAACCGGAACGACAAGAACGACAAGAACAACCAGAACAACAACAACAAGAACAACAAGGACAACAACAACAACAACAACAACAGGGACAACATGAACAGTAAGAACAACAAGAACAACAACAACAAGATCAACAAAAACAACAAGAACAACAAGAACAACAACAACAACAGGAACAACAACAACAACAACAAGAACGACAAGAACAACAAGAACAACAAGATCAACAAGAACAACGAGAACTACAACAACAACAAGGACAACAACAACAACTACAACAAGAACAGCAAGAACAACAACAACAACAACAACAAGAACAACAAGAACAACAAGAACAACAAGAACAACAAGAACAACAAGAACAACAAGAACAACAAGAACAACAAGAACAACAAGAACAACAAGAACAACAAGAACAACAAGAACAAGAACAGCAAGAACAACAACAGCAAGAACAGCATGAACAACAACAACAAGAACAACAGGAACAACAAGAACCACAACGACAAGAACAACAACAACAAGAACAACAAAAACAAGAACAACAAGAACAACAACAAGAACAACAAGAGCAACAAGAACAACAAGAGCAACAAGAGCAACAAGAACAACAAGATCAACAAGAACAACAAGCACAACAAGAACAACAAGGACAACAGCAACAAGAACAATAAGGACAACAACAACAACAAGAACAACAAGAACAACAAGAACAACAAGTACAACAAGAACAACAAGAACAACAAGATCAACAAGATCAACAAGAACAACAAAAACAAGAACAACAAGAACAACAACAAGAACAACAAGAACAACAACAAGAACAACAAGAGCAACAAGAACAACAAGAGCAACAAGAACAACAACAAGAACAACAGGAACAACAACAACAACAGGAACAACAACAACAACAAGAACGACAAGAACAACAACAACAACAACAAGAACAACAAGAACAACGAGAACAACGAGAACAACGAGAACAACGAGAACAACGAGAACAACGAGAACAACGAGAACAACGAGAACAACGAGAACAACAAGAACGACAAGAACAACAACAACAACAACAAGAACAACAAGAACAACGAGAACAACGAGAACAACGAGAACAACGAGAACAACGAGAACAACGAGAACAACGAGAACAACGAGAACAACGAGAACAACGAGAACAACGAGAACAACGAGAACAACGTGAACAACGAGAACAACGAGAACAACGAGAACAACGAGTACAACGAGAACAACGGGAACATCAAGAACAACAACGAGAACATCAAGAACAACAACGAGAACAACAAGAACAGCAAGAACAACAAGAACAAAAAGAACGACAAGAGCAACAAGAGCAACAAGAGCAACAAGAGCCACAAGAACAACAAGACCAAAAATTGCAACAAGAACAACAAGAACAACAAGAACAACAAGATCAACAAGAACAACAAGAACAACAAGAACAACAAGAACAACAAGAACAACAAGAGCAACAAGAGCAACAAGAGCCACAAGAACAACAAGACCAAAAATTGCAACAAGAACAACAAGAACAACAAGAACAACAAGAACAACAAGATCAACAAGATCAACAAGATCAACAAGAACAACAAGAACAACAACAACAACAAGAACAACAAGATCAACAAGAACAACAAGGACAACAAGGACAACAACAATAACAACAACAAGAACAACAAGCACAACGAGAACAACGAGAACAACGAGAACAACGAGAACAACGAGAACAACGAGAAAAACAAGAACAACCAGAACAACAAGAACAACAAGAACAACCAGAACAACAAGAACAACAAGAACAACAAGAACAACAAGAACAACAAGAACAACAAGAACAACAAGAACAACAAGAACAACAAGAACGACTAGAGCAACAAGAGCAACAAGAGCCACAAGAACAACAAGACCAAAAATTGCAGCAAGCACAACGAGAACAACAAGAACAACAAGATCAACAAGATCAACGAGAACAACAAGAACAACAAGAACAACAAGAACAACAAGAACAACAAGAACAACAAGAACAACAAGAACAACAAGAACAACAAGAACAACAAGAACAACAAGAACAACAAGAACAACCAGAACAACAATAACAAGAACAACAAGAACAACAAGAACAACAAGAACAACAAGAACAACAAGAACAACAAGAACAACAAGAACAACAAGAACAACAAGAACAACAAGAACAACAAGAACAACAAGAACAACAAGAACAACAAGAACAACAAGAAGAACAACAAGAACAACAAGAACAACAAGAAGAACATCAAGAACAACAAGAACAACAAGAACGACAAGAACAACAGGAACAACAAGAAGAACAACAAGAACAACAAGAACAACAAGATCAACGAGAGCAACAAAAGCAACAAGAGCAACAAGAACAACAAGAACAACAAGAACAACAAGAACGACAAGAGCAACAAGAGCAACAAGAGCCACAAGAACAACCAGACCAAAAATTGCAACAAGAACAACAAGAACAACAAGAACAACAAGATCAACAAGATCAACAAGAACAACAAGAACAACAAGAACAACCAGAACAACAACAACAAGGACAACTAGAACAACAACAAGAACAACAACAAGAACAACATGAACAACAAAAACAACAGGAACAACAAGAACAACAAGAACAACCAGAACAACAAGAACAACAAGAACAACAAGAACAACAAGAACAACAAGGACAACAACAACAACAACAACAAGAACAACAAGAACAACCGGAACGACAAGAACGACAAGAACAACCAGAACAACAACAACAAGAACAACAAGGACAACAACAACAACAACAACAACAGGGACAACATGAACAGTAAGAACAACAAGAACAACAACAACAAGATCAACAAAAACAACAAGAACAACAAGAACAACAACAACAACAGGAACAACAACAACAACAACAAGAACGACAAGAACAACAAGAACAACAAGATCAACAAGAACAACGAGAACTACAACAACAACAAGGACAACAACAACAACTACAACAAGAACAGCAAGAACAACAACAACAACAACAACAAGAACAACAACAACAACAAGAACAACAAGAACAACAAGAACAACAAGAACAACAAGAACAACAAGAACAACAAGAACAACAAGAACAACAAGAACAAGAACAGCAAGAACAACAACAGCAAGAACAGCATGAACAACAACAACAAGAACAACAGGAACAACAACAAAAACAGGAACAACAAGAACCACAACGACAAGAACAACAACAACAAGAACAACAAAAACAAGAACAACAAGAACAACAACAAGAACAACAAGAGCAACAAGAACAACAAGAGCAACAAGAGCAACAAGAACAACAAGATCAACAAGAACAACAAGCACAACAAGAACAACAAGGACAACAGCAACAAGAACAATAAGGACAACAACAACAACAAGAACAACAAGAACAACAAGAACAACAAGTACAACAAGAACAACAAGAACAACAAGATCAACAAGATCAACAAGAACAACAAAAACAAGAACAACAAGAACAACAACAAGAACAACAAGAACAACAACAAGAACAACAAGAGCAACAAGAACAACAAGAGCAACAAGAACAACAACAAGAACAACAGGAACAACAACAACAACAGGAACAACAACAACAACAAGAACGACAAGAACAACAACAACAACAACAAGAACAACAAGAACAACGAGAACAACGAGAACAACGAGAACAACGAGAACAACGAGAACAACGAGAACAACGAGAACAACGAGAACAACGAGAACAACAAGAACGACAAGAACAACAACAACAACAACAAGAACAACAAGAACAACGAGAACAACGAGAACAACGAGAACAACGAGAACAACGAGAACAACGAGAACAACGAGAACAACGAGAACAACGAGAACAACGAGAACAACGAGAACAACGTGAACAACGAGAACAACGAGAACAACGAGAACAACGAGTACAACGAGAACAACGGGAACATCAAGAACAACAACGAGAACATCAAGAACAACAACGAGAACAACAAGAACAGCAAGAACAACAAGAACAAAAAGAACGACAAGAGCAACAAGAGCAACAAGAGCAACAAGAGCCACAAGAACAACAAGACCAAAAATTGCAACAAGAACAACAAGAACAACAAGAACAACAAGAACAACAAGATCAACAAGAACAACAAGAACAACAAGAACAACAAGAACAACAAGAACAACAAGAACAACAAGAGCAACAAGAGCAACAAGAGCCACAAGAACAACAAGACCAAAAATTGCAACAAGAACAACAAGAACAACAAGAACAACAAGAACAACAAGATCAACAAGATCAACAAGATCAACAAGAACAACAAGAACAACAACAACAACAAGAACAACAAGATCAACAAGAACAACAAGGACAACAAGGACAACAACAATAACAACAACAAGAACAACAAGCACAACGAGAACAACGAGAACAACGAGAACAACGAGAACAACGAGAACAACGAGAAAAACAAGAACAACCAGAACAACAAGAACAACAAGAACAACCAGAACAACAAGAACAACAAGAACAACAAGAACAACAAGAACAACAAGAACAACAAGAACAACAAGAACAACAAGAACAACAAGAACGACTAGAGCAACAAGAGCAACAAGAGCCACAAGAACAACAAGACCAAAAATTGCAGCAAGCACAACGAGAACAACAAGAACAACAAGATCAACAAGATCAACGAGAACAACAAGAACAACAAGAACAACAAGAACAACAAGAACAACAAGAACAACAAGAACAACAAGAACAACAAGAACAACAAGAACAACAAGAACAACCAGAACAACAATAACAAGAACAACAAGAACAACAAGAACAACAAGAACAACAAGAACAACAAGAACAACAAGAACAACAAGAACAACAAGAACAACAAGAACAACAAGAACAACAAGAACAACAAGAACAACAAGAAGAACAACAAGAACAACAAGAACAACAAGAACAACAAGAACAACAAGAACAACAAGAAGAACAACAAGAACAACAACAAGAACAACGAGAACAACGAGAACAACGAGAACAACGAGAACAACGAGAACAACGAGAACAACGAGAACAACGAGAACAACGAGAACAACGAGAACAACGAGAACAACGAGAACAACAAGAACAACAACGAGAACAACAAGAACAACAAGAACAACAAGAACAGCAAGAACAACAAGAACAAAAAGAACGACAAGAGCAACAAGTGCAACAAGAGCAACAAGAGCCACAAGAACAACAAGACCAAAAATTGCAACAAGAACAACAAGAACAACAAGATCAACAAGATCAACAAGATCAACAAGAACAACAAGAACAACAAGAACAACAAGAACAACAAGATCAACAAGAACAACAAGAACAACAAGAACAACAAGGACAACAAGGACAACAACAATAACAACAACAAGAACAACAAGAACAACGAGAACAACCAGAACAACGAGAACAACGAGAACAACGAGAACAACGAGAACAACGAGAACAACCAGAACAACAAGAACAACCAGAACAACAAGAACAACCAGAACAGCAAGAAGAACAACAAGAACAACAAGAACAACAAGATCAACAAAAACAACAAGAACGAAAGAACAACAAGAACAACAAGAACAACAAGCACAACGAGAACAACGAGAACAACGAGAACAACGAGAACAACGAGAACAACGAGAACAACGAGAACAACGAGAACAACGAGAACAACGAGAACAACGAGAACAACGAGAACAACAAGAATAACAACGAGAACAACAAGAACAACGAGAACAACGAGAACAACAAGAATAACAACGAGAACAACAAGAACAACAACGAGAACAACAAGAACAACAAGAACAACAAGAACAGCAAGAACAACAAGAACAACAAGAACGACAAGAGCAACAAGAGCAACAAGAGCAACAAGAGCCACAAGAACAGCAAGACCAAAAATTGCAAGAAGAACAACAAGAACAACAAGAACAACAAGATCAACAAGAGCACTAAAAGCAACAAGAGCAACAAGAACAACAAGGACAACAAGAACAACAAGATCGACAAGAGCAACAAGAGCAACAGGAACAACAACAACAACAAGAACGACAAGAACAACAAGAACAACAAGAACAACAAGTACAACAAGAACAACAAGAACAACAAGAACAACAAGAACAACAAGAACAACAAGAAGAACAACAAGAACAACAAGAACAACAAGAACAACAAGAAGAACAACAAGAACTACAAGAACAACAAGAAAAACAAGAAGAACAACAAGAACAACAACAAGAACAACAACAACAACAACTAGAACAACAAGAACAACAAGAACAACAAGAACAAGAACAGCAAGAACAACAACAGCAAGAACAACATGAACAACAACAACAAGAACAACAACAACAAGAACAACAGGAACAACAACAACAACAGGAACAACAACAACAACAAGAACGACAAGAACAACAACAACAACAACAACAAGAACAACAAGAACAACAAGAACAACGAGAACAACGAGAACAACGAGAACAACGAGAACAACGAGAACAACGAGAACAACGAGAACAACGAGAACAACGAGTACAACGAGAACAACGAGAACAACAAGAACAACAACGAGAACAACAAGAACAACAAGAACAACAAGAACAGCAAGAACAACAAGAACAAAAAGAACGACAAGAGCAACAAGAGCAACAAGAGCAACAAGAGCCACAAGAACAACAAGACCAAAAATTGCAACAAGAACAACAAGAACAACAAGAACAACAAGATCAACAAGATCAACAAGATCAACAAGAACAACAAGAACAACAACAACAACAAGAACAACAAGATCAACAAGAACAACAAGGACAACAAGGACAACAAGGACAACAACAATAACAACAACAAGAACAACAAGAACAACGAGAACAACGAGAATAACGAGAACAACGAGAACAACGAGAACAACGAGAACAACGAGAACAACGAGAACAACGAGAACAACGAGAACAACGAGAACAACGAGAACAACGAGAACAACAAGAACAACAAGAACAACAAGGACAACAAGGACAACAACAATAACAACAACAAGAACAACAAGAACAACGAGAACAACGAGAACAACGAGAACAACGAGAACAACGAGAACAACGAGAACAACGAGAACAACGAGAACAACGAGAACAACGAGAACAACAAGAACAACCAGAACAACAAGAACAACCAGAACAGCAAGAAGAACAACAAGAACAACAAGATCAACAAAAACAACAAGAACAACAAGAACAACAAGAACAACAAGAACAACGAGAACAACGAGAACAACGAGAACAACGAGAACAACGAGAACAACGAGAACAACGAGAACAACGAGAACAACGAGAACAACGAGAACAACGAGAACAACAAGAACAACAAGAACAACAAGAACGACTAGAGCAACAAGAGCAACAATAGCAACAAGAGCCACAAGAACAACAAGACCAAAAATTGCAGCAAGAACAACAAGAACAACAAGAACAACAAGATCAACAAGATCAACGAAAACAACAAGAACAACAAGAACAACAAGAACAACAAGAACAACAAGAACAACAAGATCAACAAGATCAACGAAAACAACAAGAACAACAAGAACAACAAGAACAACAAGAACAACAAGAACAACAAGAACAACAAGAACAACAAGAACAACAAGAACAACAAGAACAACAAGAACAACAAGAACAACAAGAACAACAAGAACAACCAGAACAACAATAACAAGAACAACAAGAACAACAAGAACAACAAGAACAACAAGAACAACAAGAACAACAAGAACAACAAGAACAACAAGAACAACAAGAACGACTAGAGCAACAAGAGCAACAATAGCAACAAGAGCCACAAGAACAACAAGACCAAAAATTGCAGCAAGAACAACAAGAACAACAAGAACAACAAGATCAACAAGATCAACGAAAACAACAAGAACAACAAGAACAACAAGAACAACAAGAACAACAAGAACAACAAGATCAACAAGATCAACGAAAACAACAAGAACAACAAGAACAACAAGAACAACAAGAACAACAAGAACAACAAGAACAACAAGAACAACAAGAACAACAAGAACAACAAGAACAACAAGAACAACAAGAACAACAAGAACAACAAGAACAACCAGAACAACAATAACAAGAACAACAAGAACAACAAGAACAACAAGAACAACAAGAACAACAAGAACAACAAGAACAACAAGAACAACAAGAACAACAAGAACGACAAGAACAACAAGAACAACAAGAACAACAAGAAGAACAACAAGAACAACAAGAACAACAAGAAGAACAACAAGAACAACAACAAGATCAACAAGAACAACCAGAACAACAATAACAAGAACAACAAGAACAACAAGAACAACAAGAACAACAAGAACAACAAGAACAACAAGAACAACAACAAGAACAACAGGAACAACAACAACAACAGGAACAACAACAACAACAAGAACGACAAGAACAACAACAACAACAACAAGAACAACAAGAACAACGAGAACAACGAGAACAACGAGAACAACGAGAACAACGAGAACAACGAGAACAACGAGAACAACGAGAACAACGAGAACAACGAGAACAACGAGAACAACGAGAACAACGAGAACAACAAGAATAACAACGAGAACAACAAGAACAACGAGAACAACGAGAACAACAAGAATAACAACGAGAACAACAAGAACAACAACGAGAACAACAAGAACAACAAGAACAACAAGAACAGCAAGAACAACAAGAACAACAAGAACGACAAGAGCAACAAGAGCAACAAGAGCAACAAGAGCCACAAGAACAGCAAGACCAAAAATTGCAAGAAGAACAACAAGAACAACAAGAACAACAAGATCAACAAGAGCACTAAAAGCAACAAGAGCAACAAGAACAACAAGGACAACAAGAACAACAAGAACGACAAGAGCAACAAGAGCAACAGGAACAACAACAACAACAAGAACGACAAGAACAACAAGAACAACAAGAACAACAAGTACAACAAGAACAACAAGAACAACAAGAACAACAAGAACAACAAGAACAACAAGAAGAACAACAAGAACAACAAGAACAACAAGAACAACAAGAAGAACAACAAGAACTACAAGAACAACAAGAAAAACAAGAAGAACAACAAGAACAACAACAAGAACAACAACAACAACAACTAGAACAACAAGAACAACAAGAACAACAAGAACAAGAACAGCAAGAACAACAACAGCAAGAACAACATGAACAACAACAACAAGAACAACAACAACAAGAACAACAGGAACAACAACAACAACAGGAACAACAACAACAACAAGAACGACAAGAACAACAACAACAACAACAACAAGAACAACAAGAACAACAAGAACAACGAGAACAACGAGAACAACGAGAACAACGAGAACAACGAGAACAACGAGAACAACGAGAACAACGAGAACAACGAGAACAACGAGTACAACGAGAACAACGAGAACAACAAGAACAACAACGAGAACAACAAGAACAACAAGAACAACAAGAACAGCAAGAACAACAAGAACAAAAAGAACGACAAGAGCAACAAGAGCAACAAGAGCAACAAGAGCCACAAGAACAACAAGACCAAAAATTGCAACAAGAACAACAAGAACAACAAGAACAACAAGATCAACAAGATCAACAAGATCAACAAGAACAACAAGAACAACAACAACAACAAGAACAACAAGATCAACACGAACAACAAGGACAACAAGGACAACAAGGACAACAACAATAACAACAACAAGAACAACAAGAACAACGAGAACAACGAGAATAACGAGAACAACGAGAACAACGAGAACAACGAGAACAACGAGAACAACGAGAACAACGAGAACAACGAGAACAACGAGAACAACGAGAACAACGAGAACAACAAGAACAACAAGAACAACAAGGACAACAAGGACAACAACAATAACAACAACAAGAACAACAAGAACAACGAGAACAACGAGAACAACGAGAACAACGAGAACAACGAGAACAACGAGAACAACGAGAACAACGAGAACAACGAGAACAACAAGAACAACCAGAACAACAAGAACAAACAGAACAGCAAGAAGAACAACAAGAACAACAAGAACAACAAGAACAACAAGATCAACAAAAACAACAAGAACAACAAGAACAACAAGAACAACAAGAACAACGAGAACAACGAGAACAACGAGAACAACGAGAACAACGAGAACAACGAGAACAACGTGAACAACGAGAACAACGAGAACAACGAGAACAACGAGTACAACGAGAACAACGAGAACAACGAGAACAACAACGAGAACAACAAGAACAACAAGAACAACAAGAACAGCAAGAACAACAAGAACAAAAAGAACGACAAGAGCAACAAGAGCAACAAGAGCAACAAGAGCCACAAGAACAACAAGACCAAAAATTGCAACAAGAACAACAAGAACAACAAGAACAACAAGATCAACAAGAACAACAAGAACAACAAGAACAACAAGAACAACAAGAACAACAAGAACAACAAGAACAACAAAAACAACAAGAACAACAAGAACAACAAGAACAACAAGAACAACAAGAACAACAAGAACAACAAGAACAACAAGAGCAACAAGTACAACAAGAACAACAAGAACAACAAGATCAACAAGATCAACAAGAACAACAAAAACAAGAACAACAAGAACAACAACAAGAACAACAAGAACAACAACAAGAACAACAAGAGCAACAAGAACAACAAGAGCAACAAGAGCAACAAGAACAACAAGAAGAACAACAAGAACAACAACAAGAACAACAACAACAACAACAAGATCAACAAGAACAACCAGAACAACAATAACAAGAACAACAAGAACAACAAGAACAACAAGAACAACAAGAACAACAAGAACAACAAGAACAACAAGAGCAACAAGAGCCACAAGAACAACAAGACCAAAAATTGCAACAAGAACAACAAGAACAACAAGAACAACAAGATCAACAAGAGCAACAAGAACAACAAGAACAACAAGAACAACAAGAACAACAAGAACAACAAGAACAACCAGAACAACAAGATCAACAAAAACAACAAGAACAACAAGAACAACAAGATCAACTGGAACAACAAGAACAACAAGGACAACAAGGACAACAACAATAACAACAACAAGAACAACAAGAACAACAAGAACAACGAGATCAACGAGAACAACGAGATCAACGAGAACAACGAGAACAACGAGAACAACGAGAACAACGAGAACAACGAGAACAACGAGAACAACGAGAACAACAAGAATAACAAGAACAACAAGAACAACAAGAACAACCAGAACAACAAGAACAACCAGAACAGCAAGAAGAACAACAAGAACAACAAGAACAACAAGAACAACAAGAACAACAAGATCAACAAAAACAACAAGAACAACAAGAACAACAAGAACAACAAGAACAACGAGAACAACGAGAACAGCGAGAACAACGAGAACAACGAGAACAACGAGAACAACGAGAACAACGAGAAGAACGAGAACAACGAGAACAACGAGAACAACGAGAACAACAAGAACGACTAGAGCAACAAGAGCAACAAGAGCAACAAGAGCCACAAGAACAACAAGACCAAAAATTGCAACAAGAACAACAAGAACAACAAGAACAACAAGATCAACAAGAACAACAAGAACAACAAGAACAACAAGAACAACAAGAACAACAAGAACAACAAGAACAACAAGAAAAACAACGAGAACAACAACAAGAACAACAACAACAAGAACAACAGGAACAACAACAACAACAGGAACAACAACAACAACAAGAACGACAAGAACAACAACAACAACAACAAGAAGAACAACAAGAACAACAAGAACAACAAGAACAACGAGAACAACGAGAACAACGAGAACATCGAGAACAACGAGAACAACGAGAACAACGAGAACAACGAGAACAACGAGAACAACGAGAACAACGAGAACAACGAGAACAACAAGAACAACAACGAGAACAACAAGAACAACAACGAGAACAACAAGAACAACAAGATCAACAAGAACAGCAAGAACAACAAGAACAACAAGAACGACAAGAGCAACAAGAGCAACAAGAGCAACAAGAGCCACAAGAACAGCAAGACCAAAAATTGCAACAAGAACAACAAGAACAACAAGAACAACAAGATCAACAAGAGCAACAAAAGCAACAAGAGCAACAAGAACAACAAGAACAACAAGAACAACAAGAACGACAAGAGCAACAAGAGCAACAGGAGCAACAACAACAACAAGAACGACAAGAACAACAAGAACAACAAGAACAACAAGTACAACAAGAACAACAAGAACAACAAGAAGAACAACAAGAACTACAAGAACAACAAGAAAAACAAGAAGAACAACAAGAACAACAACAAGAACAACAACAACAACAACTAGAACAACAAGAACAACAAGAACAACAAGAACAAGAACAGCAAGAACAACAACAGCAAGAACAACATGAACAACAACAACAAGAACAACAACAACAAGAACAACAGGAACAACAACAACAACAGGAACAACAACAACAACAAGTACGACAAGAACAACAACAACAACAACAACAACAAGAACAACAAGAACAACAAGAACAACAAGAACAACGAGAACAACGAGAACAACGAGAACATCGAGAACAACGAGTACAACGAGAACAACGAGAACAACGAGAACAACAACGAGAACAACAAGAACAACAAGAACAACAAGAACAGCAAGAACAACAAGAACAAAAAGAACGACAAGAGCAACAAGAGCAACAAGAGCAACAAGAGCCACAAGAACAACAAGACCAAAAATTGCAACAAGAACAACAAGAACAACAAGAACAACAAGATCAACAAGAACAACAAGAACAACAAGAACAACAAGAACAACAAGAACAACAAGAACAACAAGAACAACAAAAACAACAAGAACAACAAGAACAACAAGAACAACAAGAACAACAAGAACAACAAGAACAACAAGAACAACAAGAGCAACAAGTACAACAAGAACAACAAGAACAACAAGATCAACAAGATCAACAAGAACAACAAAAACAAGAACAACAAGAACAACAACAAGAACAACAAGAACAACAACAAGAACAACAAGAGCAACAAGAACAACAAGAGCAACAAGAGCAACAAGAACAACAAGAAGAACAACAAGAACAACAACAAGAACAACAACAACAACAACAAGATCAACAAGAACAACCAGAACAACAATAACAAGAACAACAAGAACAACAAGAACAACAAGAACAACAAGAACAACAAGAACAACAAGAACAACAAGAGCAACAAGAGCCACAAGAACAACAAGACCAAAAATTGCAACAAGAACAACAAGAACAACAAGAACAACAAGATCAACAAGAGCAACAAGAACAACAAGAACAACAAGAACAACAAGAACAACAAGAACAACAAGAACAACAAGAACAACCAGAACAACAAGATCAACAAAAACAACAAGAACAACAAGAACAACAAGATCAACTGGAACAACAAGAACAACAAGGACAACAAGGACAACAACAATAACAACAACAAGAACAACGAGATCAACGAGAACAACGAGATCAACGAGAACAACGAGAACAACGAGAACAACGAGAACAACGAGAACAACGAGAACAACGAGAACAACGAGAACAACAAGAATAACAAGAACAACAAGAACAACAAGAACAACCAGAACAACAAGAACAACCAGAACAGCAAGAAGAACAACAAGAACAACAAGAACAACAAGAACAACAAGAACAACAAGATCAACAAAAACAACAAGAACAACAAGAACAACAAGAACAACAAGAACAACGAGAACAACGAGAACAGCGAGAACAACGAGAACAACGAGAACAACGAGAACAACGAGAACAACGAGAAGAACGAGAACAACGAGAACAACGAGAACAACGAGAACAACAAGAACGACTAGAGCAACAAGAGCAACAAGAGCAACAAGAGCCACAAGAACAACAAGACCAAAAATTGCAACAAGAACAACAAGAACAACAAGAACAACAAGATCAACAAGAACAACAAGAACAACAAGAACAACAAGAACAACAAGAACAACAAGAACAACAAGAACAACAAGAAAAACAACGAGAACAACAACAAGAACAACAACAACAAGAACAACAGGAACAACAACAACAACAGGAACAACAACAACAACAAGAACGACAAGAACAACAACAACAACAACAAGAAGAACAACAAGAACAACAAGAACAACAAGAACAACGAGAACAACGAGAACAACGAGAACATCGAGAACAACGAGAACAACGAGAACAACGAGAACAACGAGAACAACGAGAACAACGAGAACAACGAGAACAACGAGAACAACAAGAACAACAACGAGAACAACAAGAACAACAACGAGAACAACAAGAACAACAAGATCAACAAGAACAGCAAGAACAACAAGAACAACAAGAACGACAAGAGCAACAAGAGCAACAAGAGCAACAAGAGCCACAAGAACAGCAAGACCAAAAATTGCAACAAGAACAACAAGAACAACAAGAACAACAAGATCAACAAGAGCAACAAAAGCAACAAGAGCAACAAGAACAACAAGAACAACAAGAACAACAAGAACGACAAGAGCAACAAGAGCAACAGGAGCAACAACAACAACAAGAACGACAAGAACAACAAGAACAACAAGAACAACAAGTACAACAAGAACAACAAGAACAACAAGAAGAACAACAAGAACTACAAGAACAACAAGAAAAACAAGAAGAACAACAAGAACAACAACAAGAACAACAACAACAACAACTAGAACAACAAGAACAACAAGAACAACAAGAACAAGAACAGCAAGAACAACAACAGCAAGAACAACATGAACAACAACAACAAGAACAACAACAACAAGAACAACAGGAACAACAACAACAACAGGAACAACAACAACAACAAGTACGACAAGAACAACAACAACAACAACAACAACAAGAACAACAAGAACAACAAGAACAACAAGAACAACGAGAACAACGAGAACAACGAGAACATCGAGAACAACGAGAACAACGAGAACAACGAGAACAACGAGAACAACGAGAACAACAAGAACAACAACGAGAACAACAAGAACAACAACGAGAACAACAAGAACAACAAGATCAACAAGAACAGCAAGAACAACAAGAACAACAAGAACGACAAGAGCAACAAGAGCAACAAGAGCAACAAGAGCCACAAGAACAGCAAGACCAAAAATTGCAACAAGAACAACAAGAACAACAAGAACAACAAGATCAACAAAAGCAACAAAAGCAACAAGAGCAACAAGAACAACAAGAACAACAAGAACAACAAGAACGACAAGAGCAACAAGAGCAACAGGAGCAACAACAACAACAAGAACGTCAAGAACAACAAGAACAACAAGAACAACAAGTACAACAAGAACAACAAGAACAACAAGAACAACAAGAAGAACAACAAGAACAACAAGAACAACAAGAACAACAAGAAGAACAACAAGAACTACAAGAACAACAAGAAAAACAAGAAGAACAACAAGAACAACAACAAGAACAACAACAACAACAACTAGAACAACAAGAACAACAAGAACAACAACAACAAGAACAACAGGAACAACAACAACAACAGGAACAACAACAACAACAAGAACGACAAGAACAACAACAACAACAACAACAAGAACAACAAGAACAACAAGAACAACGAGAACAACGAGAACAACGAGAACAACGAGAACAACGAGAACAACGAGAACAACGAGAACAACGAGAACAACGAGAACAACGAGAACAACGAGAACAACGAGTACAACGAGAACAACGAGAACAACAAGAACAACAACGAGAACAACAAGAACAACAAGAACAACAAGAACAGCAAGAACAACAAGAACAAAAAGAACGACAAGAGCAACAAGAGCAACAAGAGCAACAAGAGCCACAAGAACAACAAGACCAAAAATTGCAACAAGAACAGCAAGAACAACAAGAACAACAAGATCAACAAGATCAACAAGATCAACAAGAACAACAAGAACAACAACAACAACAAGAACAACAAGATCAACAAGAACAACAAGGACAACAAGGACAACAACAATAACAACAACAAGAACAACAAGCACAACGAGAACAACGAGAACAACGAGAAGAACGAGAACAACGAGAACAACGAGAACAACAAGAACAACAAGAACAACAAGAACAACAAGAACAACCAGAACAACAAGAACAACAAGAACAACAAGAACAACAAGAACAACAAGAACAACAAGAACAACAAGAATAACAAGAACAACAAGAACAACAAGAACAACAAGAACAACAAGAAGAACAACAAGAACAACAAGAACAACAAGAACGACAAGAACAACAGGAACAACAAGAAGAACAACAAGAACAACAAGAACAACAAGAACAACAACAAGAACAACAAGAAGAACAAGAACAACAACAAGAACAACAACAACAACAACTAGAACAACAAGAACAACAAGAACACCAAGAACAACAAGAACAACAAGAACAACAAGAACAACAAGAACAACAAGATCAACAAGATCAACAAAAACAACAAGAACAACAAGAACAACAAGAACAACAAGAACAAGAACAGCAAGAACAGCTACAGCAAGAACAGCATGAACAACAACAACAAGAACAACAGGAACAACAACAACAACAGGAACAACAAGAACCACAACGACAAGAACAACAACAACAAGAACAACAAAAACAAGAACAACAAGAACAACAACAAGAACAACAAGAGCAACAAGAACAACAAGAGCAACAAGAGCAACAAGAACAACAAGATCAACAAGAACAACAAGCACAACAAGAACAACAAGGACAACAACAACAAGAACAATAAGGACAACAAGAACAACAAGAACAACAAGAACAACAAGAACAACAAGAACAACAAGAACAACAAGAACAACAAGAACAACAAGAACAACAAGAACAACAAGAACAACAAGAACAACAAGAACAACAAGTACAACAAGAACAACAAGAACAACAAGAACAACAAGAACAACAAGAACAACAAGAAGAACAACAAGAACAACAAGAACAACAAGAACAACAAGAAGAACAACAAGAACTACAAGAACAACAAGAAAAACAAGAAGAACAACAAGAACAACAACAAGAACAACAACAACAACAACTAGAACAACAAGAACAACAAGAACAACAAGAACAAGAACAGCAGGAACAACAACAGCAAGAACAACATGAACAACAACAACAAGAACAACAACAACAAGAACAACAGGAACAACAACAACAACAGGAACAACAACAACAACAAGAACGACAAGAACAACAACAACAACAACAACAAGAACAACAAGAACAACAAGAACAACGAGAACAACGAGAACAACGAGAAAAACGAGAACAACGAGAACAACGAGAACAACGAGAACAACGAGAACAACGAGAACAACGAGTACAACGAGAACAACGAGAACAACAAGAACAACAACGAGAACAACAAGAACAGCAAGAACAACAAGAACAAAAAGAACGACAAGAGCAACAAGAACAACAAGAGCAACAAGAGCCACAAGAACAACAAGACCAAAAATTGCAACAAGAACAACAAGAACAACAAGAACAACAAGATCAACAAGATCAACAAGATCAACAAGAACAACAAGAACAACAACAACAACAAGAACAACAAGATCAACAAGAACAACAAGAACAACAAGAACAACAAGAACAACAAGGACAACAAGGACAACAACAATAACAACAACAAGAACAACAAGCACAACGAGAACAACGAGAACAACGAGAAGAACGAGAACAACGAGAACAACGAGAACAACGAGAACAACGAGAACAACCAGAACAACAAGAACAACCAGAACAACAAGAACAACCAGAACAGCAAGAAGAACAACAAGAACAACAAGAACAACAAGATCAACAAAAACAACAAGAACAACAAGAGCAACAAGAACAACGAGAACAACGAGAACAACGAGAACAACGAGAACAACGAGAACAACGAGAACAACGAGAACAACGAGAACAACGAGAACAACGAGAACAACGAGAACAACAAGAACAACAAGAACAACAAGAACGACTTGAGCAACAAGAGCAACAAGAGCACCAAGAGCCACAAGAACAACAAGACCAAAAATTGCAGCAAGAACAACAAGAACAACAAGAACAACAAGATCAACAAGATCAACGAGAACAACAAGAACAACAAGAACAACAAGAACAACAAGAACAACAAGAACAACAAGAACAACCAGAACAACAATAACAAGAACAACAAGAACAACAAGAACAACAAGAACAACAAGAACAACATGAACAACAAGAACAACAAGAACAACAAGAACAACAAGAAGAACAACAAGAACAACAAGAACAACAAGAACGACAAGAACAACAAGAACAACAAGAAGAACAACAAGAACAACAAGAACAACAAGAAGAACAACAAGAACAACAACAAGAACAACAACAACAACAACTAGAACAACAAGAACAACAAGAACAACAAGAACAACAAGAACGACAAGAGCAACAAGAGCAACAAGAACAACAAGAACAACAACAAGAACAACAACAACAACAACTAGAACAACAAGAACAACAAGAACACCAAGAACAACAAGAACTACAACAACAACAAGGACAAGAACAACAACTGCAACAAGAACAACAAGAACAACAAGAACAACAAGAACAACAAGAACGACAAGAGCAACAAGAGCAACAAGAGCAACAAGAGCCACAAGAACAACAAGAGCCACAAGAACAACAAGACCAAAAATTGCAACAAGAACAACAAGAACAACAAGAACAACAAGATCAACAAGATCAACAAGATCAACAAGAACAACAAGAACAACAAGAACAACAAGAACAACAAGAACAACAAGGACAACAAGGACAACAACAATAACAACAAGATCAACAAGATCAACAAGAACAACAAGAACAACAAGAACAACAAGAACAACAAGAACAACAACAAGAACAACGAGAAGAACAAGAACAACAACAAGAACAACAACAACAACAACTAGAACAACAAGAACAACAAGAACACCAAGAACAACAAGAACAACAAGAACAACAAGAACAACAAGAACAACAAGATCAACAAGATCAACAAAAACAACAAGAACAACAAGAACAACAAGAACAACAAGAACAACAAGAACAACAAGAACAACAAGAACAACAAGAACAACAAGAACAACAAGAACAACAAGAGCAACAAAAGCAACAAGAGCAACAAGAACAACAAGAACAACAAGAACAAGAACAGCAAGAACAACAACAGCAAGAACAACATGAACAACAACAACAAGAACAACAACAACAAGATCAACAGGAACAACAACAACAACAGGAACAACAACAACAACAAGAACGACAAGAACAACAACAACAACAACAACAACAAGAACAACAAGAACAACAAGAACAACAAGAACAACGAGAACAACGAGAACAACGAGAACAACGAGAACAACGAGAACAACGAGAACAACGAGAACAACGAGAACAACGAGAACAACAAGAACAACAACGAGAACAACAAGAACAACAAGAACAACAAGACCAGCAAGAACAACAAGAACAACAAGAACGACAAGAGCAACAAGAGCAACAAGAGCAACAAGAGCCACAAGAACAACAAGACCAAAAATTGCAACAAGAACAACAAGAACAACGAGAACAACAAGATCAACAAGAGCAACAAAAGCAACAAGAGCAACGAGAACAACAAGAACAACAAGAACAACAAGAACAACAAGAACAACAAGAACGACAAGAGCAACAAGAGCAACAAGAGCAACAAGAGCCACAAGAACAACAAGACCAAAAATTGCAACAAGAACAACAAGAACAACAAGAACAACAAGATCAACAAGATCAACAAGAACAACAAGAACAACAAGAACAACAAGAACAACAAGAACAACAAGATCAACAAGAACAACGAGAACTACAACAACAACAAGGACAACAACAACAACTACAACAACTACAACAAGAACAGCAACAACAAGAACAACAAGAACAACAAGAACAACAAGAACAACAAGAACAACAAGAACAACAAGATCAACACGAACAACAAGAACAACAAGAACAATAAGAACAACAAGAACAACAACAACAACAACAACAACAAGAACAACAAGAACAACAAGGACAACAAGAACAACAAGAACAACAAGAACAACAAGAACAACAAGAACAACAAGAACAACAAGAACAACAAGAACAACAAGAACAACAAGAACAACAAGAACAACAAGAACAACAAGAACAACAAGAACAACAAGAACAACAAGAACAACAAGAACAACAAGAACAACAAGAAGAACAACAAGAACAACAAGAACAACAAGATCGACAAGAACAACAAGAACAACAAGAAGAACAACAAGAACAACAAGAACAACAAGAACAACAACAAGAACAACAAGAAGAACAACAAGAACAACAACAACAACAACTAGAACAACAAGAACAACAAGAACACCAAGAACAACAAGAACAACAAGAACAACAAGATCAACAAGATCAACAAAAACAACAAGAACAACAAGAACAACAAGAACAACAAGAACAAGAACAGCAAGAACAACAACAGCAAGAACAGCATGAACAACAACAATAAGAACAACAGGAACAACAACAACAACAGGAACAACAAGAACCACCACGACAAGAACAACAACAACAAGAACAACAAAAACAACAACAACAAGAACAACAAGTGCAACAAGAACAACAAGAGCAACAAGAGCAACAAGAACAACAAGAACAACAAGAAGAACAACAAGAACAACAAGAACAACAAGATCGACAAGAACAACAAGAACAACAAGAACAACAAGAAGAACAACAAGAACAACAAGAACAACAAGAAGAACAACAAGAACAACAAGAACAACAAGATCGACAAGAACAACAAGAACAACAACAAGAACAACAAGAACAACAAGATCAACAAGAACAACAAGAACAACAAGAACAACAACAACAAGAACAACAAGAACAACAGGAACAACAACAACAACAAGAACGACAAGAACAACAACAACAACAACAACAAGAACAACAAGAACAACAAGAACAACAAGAACAACGAGAACAACGAGAACAACGACAACAACGAGAACAACGAGAACAACGAGAACAACGAGAACAACGAGAACAACGAGAACAACGAGAACAACGAGAACAACGAGAACAACGAGAACAACGAGAACAACGAGAACAACGAGAACAACGAGAACAACGAGAACAACAAGAACAACAACGAGAACAACAAGAACAACAAGAACAACAAGACCAGCAAGAACAACAAGAACAACAAGAACGACAAGAGCAACAAGAGCAACAAGAGCAACAAGAGCCACAAGAACAACAAGACCAAAAATTGCAACAAGAACAACAAGAACAACAAGAACAACAAGATCAACAAGATCAACAAGAACAACAAGAACAACAAGAACAACAAGAACAACAAGATCAACAAGAACAACGAGAACTACAACAACAACAAGGACAACAACAACAACTACAACAACTACAACAAGAACAGCAACAACAAGAACAACAAGAACAACAAGAACAACAAGAACAACAAGAACAACAAGAACAACAAGAACAACAAGAACAACAAGAACAACAAGAACAACAAGAACAACAAGAACAATAAGAACAACAAGAACAACAACAACAACAACAACAACAACAAGAACAACAAGAACAACAAGGACAACAAGAACAACAAGAACAACAAGAACAACAAGAACAACAAGAACAACAAGAACAACAAGAACAACAAGAACAACAAGAACAACAAGAACAACAAGAACAACAAGAACAACAAGAACAACAAGAACAACAAGAACAACAAGAACAACAAGAACAACAAGAACAACAAGAACAACAAGAACAACAAGAACAACAAGAACAACAAGAACAACAAGAACAACAAGAAGAACAACAGGAACAACAAGAACAACAAGATCGACAAGAACAACAAGAACAACAAGAAGAACAACAAGAACAACAAGAACAACAAGAACAACAACAAGAACAACAAGAAGAACAACAAGAACAACAACAAGAACAACAACAACAACAACTAGAACAACAAGAACAACAAGAACACCAAGAACAACAAGAACAACAAGAACAACAAGATCAACAAGATCAACAAAAACAACAAGAACAACAAGAACAACAAGAACAACAAGAACAAGAACAGCAAGAACAACAACAGCAAGAACAGCATGAACAACAACAATAAGAACAACAGGAACAACAACAACAACAGGAACAACAAGAACCACAACGACAAGAATAACAACAACAAGAACAACAAAAACAAGAACAACAAGAACAACAACAAGAACAACAAGTGCAACAAGAACAACAAGAGCAACAAGAGCAACAAGAACAACAAGAACAACAAGAAGAACAACAAGAACAACAAGAACAACAAGATCGACAAGAACAACAAGAACAACAAGAAGAACAACAAGAACAACAAGAACAACAAGAAGAACAACAAGAACAACAAGAACAACAAGATCGACAAGAACAACAAGAACAACAACAAGAACAACAAGAACAACAAGATCAACAAGAACAACAAGAACAACAAGAACAACAAGGACAACAAGGACAACAACAATAACAACAACAAGAACAACAAGAACAACAAGAACAACGAGAACAACGAGAACAAGGAGAACAACGAGAACAACGAGAACAACAAGAACAACCAGAACAGCAAGAAGAACAACAAGAACAACAAGAACAACAAGATCAACAAAAACAACAAGAACAACAAGAACAACAAGAACAACAAGAACAACAAGAACAACAAGAACAACGAGAACAACGAGAAAAACGAGAACAACGAGAACAACGAGAACAACGAGAACAACGAGAACAACGAGAACAACGAGAACAACGAGAACAACAAGATCAACAAGATCAACAAGAACAACAAAAACAAGAACAACAAGAGCAACAAGAACAACAAGAGCAACAAGAGCAACAAGAACAACAAGATCAACAGGAACAACAAGGACAACAACAACAAGAACAACAAGGACAACAACAACAACAAGAACAACAAGAACAACAAGAGCAACAAGAACAACAAGATCAACAAGAACAACAAGGACAACAACAACAAGAACAACAAGAACAACAAGAATACCAAGAACAACAAGAACTACAACAACAACAAGGACAAGAACAACAACTACAACAAGAACAACAAGAACAACAAGAACAACAAGAACAACAAGAACAACAAGAACAACAAGAACAACAAGAACAACAAGAACAACAAGAACAACAAGATCAACAAGATCAACGAGAACAACAAGAACAACAAGAACAACAAGAACAACAAGAACAACCAGAACAACAAGAACAACAAGAACAACAAGAACAACAAGATCAACAAGAACAACATGAACAACAAGAACAACAAGAACAACAAGATCAACAACAACAACAAGAACAACCGGAACAACAAGAACAACCAGAACAACAAGATCAACAAAAACAACAAGAACAACAAGAACAACAAGATCAACAAGAACAACAAGAACAACAAGAACAACAAGAACAACGAGAACAACGAGAACAACGAGAACAACGAGAACAACGAGAACAACGAGAACAACGAGAACAACGAGAACAACGAGAACAACGAGAACAACGAGAGCAACAAGAACAACAAGAACAACAAGAACGACTAGAGCAACAAGAGCAACAAGAGCAACAAGAACAACAAGAACAACCAGAACAACAATAACAAGAACAACAAGAACAACAAGAACAACAAGAACAACCAGAACAACAATAACAAGAACAACAAGAACAACAAGAACAACAAGAACAACAAGAACAACAAGAACAACAAGAACAACAAGAACAACAAGAACAACAAGAACAACAAGAACAACAAGAACAACAAGAACAACAAGAAGAACAACAAGGACAACAAGAACAACAAGAACGACAAGAACAACAAGAACAACAAGAAGAACAACAAGAACAACAAGAAGAACAACGAGAACAACAACAAGAACAACAACAAGAACAACAACAACAAGAACAACAAGAACAACAAGATCAACAAGATCAACGAGAACAACAAGAACAACAAGAACAACAAGAACAACAAGAACAACAAGAACAACCAGAACAACCAGAACAACAATAACAAGAACAACAAGAACAACAAGAACAACAAGAACAACAAGAACAACAAGAACAACAAGAACAACAAGAACAACAAGAACAACAAGAACAACAAGAAGAACAACAAGGACAACAAGAACAACAAGAACGACAAGAACAACAAGAAGAACAACGAGAACAACAACAAGAAGAACAACGAGAACAACAACAAGAACAACAACAACAAGAACAACAGGAACAACAACAACAGGAACAACAACAACAACAAGAACGACAAGAACAACAACAACAACAACAACAAGAACAACAAGAACAACAAGAACAACAAGAACAACAAGAACAACGAGAACAACGAGAACAACGAGAACAACGAGAACAACGAGAACAACGAGAACAACGAGAACAACGAGAACATCGAGAACAACGAGAACAACGAGAACAACAAGAACAACAACGAGAACAACAAGAACAACAAGAACAACAAGAACAGCAATCACAACAAGAACAACAAGAACGACAAGAGCAACAAGAGCAACAAGAGCCACAAGAACAGCAAGACCAAAAATTGCAACAAGAACAACAAGAACAACAAGATCAACAAGAGCAACAAAAGCAACAAGAGCAACAAGAACAACAAGAACAACAAGAACAACAAGAACGACAAGAGCAACAAGAGCAACAAGAGCAACAAGAGCCACAAGAACAACAAAACCAAAAATTGCAACAAGAACAACAAGAACAACAAGAACAACAAGATCAACAAGATCAACAAGAACAACAAGAACAACAAGAACAACAAGAACAACAAGAACAACCAGAACAACAACAACAAGGACAACTAGAACAACAACAAGAACAACAACAAGAACAACATGAACAACAAAAGCAACAAGAACAACAAGAACAACAAGAACAACCAGAACAACCAGAACAACAAGAACAACAAGAACAACAAGAACAACAAGAACAACAACAACAACAACAACAACAACAACTACAACAAGAACAACAAGAACAACAAGAACAACAAGAACAACAAGAACAACAAGAACAACAAGAACAACAAGAACAACAAGAACTACAAGAACAACAAGAACAACAAGAACAACAAGAACAACAAGAACAACAAGAACAACAAGAACAACAAGAACAACAAGAACAACAAGAACAACAAGAACAACAAGAACAACAAGAACAACAAGATCAACAAGATCAACGAGAACAACATGAACAACAAGAACAACAAGAACAACAAGAACAACAAGAAGAACAACAAGAACAACAAGAACAACAAGAACGACAAGAACAACAAGAACAACAAGAAGAACAACAAGAACAACAAGAACAACAAGAAGAACAACAAGAACAACAACAAGAACAACAACAACAACAACTAGAACAACAAGAACAACAAGAACAACAAGAACAACCAGAACAACAAGAACAACAAGAACGACAAGAGCAACAAGAGCAACAAGAACAACAAGAACAACAACAAGAACAACAACAACAACAACTAGAACAACAAGAACAACAAGAACACCAAGAACAACAAGAACCACAACAACAACAAGGACAAGAACAACAACAAGGACAAGAACAACAAGAACAACAAGAACAACAAGAACAACAAGAACAACAAGAACAACAAGAACAACAAGAACGACAAGAGCAACAAGAGCAACAAGAGCAACAAGAGCCACAAGAACAACAAGACCAAAAATTGCAACAAGAACAACAAGAACAACAAGAACAACAAGATCAACAAGAGCAACAAGAGCAACAAGAGCCACAAGAACAACAAGACCAAAAATTGCAGCAAGAACAACAAGAACAACAAGATCAACAAGATCAACGTGAACAACAAGGACAACAAGAACAACAAGAACAACAAGAACAACAAGAACAACAAGAACAACAAGAACAACAAGAACAACAAGAACAACAAGAACAACAAGAACAACCAGAACAACAATAACAAGAACAACAAGAACAACAAGAACAACAAGAACAACAAGAACAACAAGAACAACAAGAACAACAAGAACAACAAGAACAACAAGAACAACAAGAACAACAAGAACAACAAGAACAACAAGAACAACAAGAACAACAAGAACAACAAGAACAACAAGAAAAACAAGAACAACAAGAACAACAAGAACAACAAGAACAACAAGAAGAACAACAAGAACAACAAGAACAACAAGAACGACAAGAACAACAAGAAGAACAACAAGAACAACAAGAACAACAAGAACAACAACAAGAACAACAACAAGAACAACAACAACAAGAACAACAAGAACAACAAGAACAACCAGAACAACAATAACAAGAAAAACAAGAACAACAAGAACAACAAGAACAACAAGAACAACAAGAACAACAAGAACAACAAGAACAACAAGAACAACAAGAACAACAACAAGAACAACAAGAACAACGAGAACAACGAGAACAACGAGAACAACGAGAACAACGAGAACAACGAGAACAACGAGAACAACAAGAAGAACAACGAGAACAACAAGAACAACAAGAACAACAAGAACAGCAAGAACAACAAGAACAAAAAGAACGACAAGAGCAACAAGAGCAACAAGAGCAACAAGAGCCACAAGAACAACAAGACCAAAAATTGCAACAAGAACAACAAGAACAACAAGAACAACAAGATCAACAAGATCAACAAGATCAACAAGAGCAACAAGAACAACAAGAACAACAAGAACAACAAGAACAACAAGGACAACAACAAGAACAACAAGAACAACAAGAACAACAACAAGAACAACAACAAGAACAACAACAACAACAACAAGAACAACAAGAACAACAAAAACAAGAACAACAAGAACAACAACAAGAACAACAAGAGCAGCAAGAACAACAAGAGCAACAAGAGCAACAAGAACAACAAGATCAACAAGAACAACAAGCACAACAAGAACAACAAGGTCAACAACAACAAGAACAACAAGGACAACAACAACAACAAGAACAACAAGAACAACAAGAACAACACGAACAACAAGAAGAACAACAACAACAACAACAAGAACAACAACAACAACAACTAGAACAACAAGAACAACAAGAACACCAAGAACAACAAGATCTACAACAACAACAAGGACAAGAACAACAACTACAACAAGAACAACAAGAACAACAAGAACAACAAGAACAACAAGAACAACAAGAACAACAAGAACAACAAGAACAACAAGAACAACAAGAACAACAAGAACAACAAGAACAACAAGAACAACAAGAACAACAAGAACAACAAGAACGACAAGAACAACAAGAACAACAAGAACAACAAGAACAACAAGAACGACAAGAGCAACAAGAGCAACAAGAGCAACAAGAGCCACAAGAACAACTGACCAAAAATTGCAACAAGAACAACAAGAACAACAAGAACAACGAGATCAACAAGATCAACAAGAACAACAAGAACAACCAGAACAACAAGATCAACAAAAACAACAAGAACAACAAGAACAACAAGATCAACAAGAACAAGAACAACAAGAACACCAAGGACAACAAGGACAACAAGGACAACAACAATAACAACAACAAGAACAACAAGAACAACAAGAACAACGAGAACAACGAGAACAACGAGAACAACGAGAACAACGAGAACAACGAGAACAACCAGAATAACAAGAACAACAAGAACAACAAGAACAACCAGAACAACAAGAACAACCAGAACAGCAAGAAGAACCAGAACAGCAAGAAGAACAACAAGAACAACAAGAACAACAAGAACAACAAGAGCAACAAAAGCAACAAGAGCAACAAGAACAACAAGAACAACAAGAACAAGAACAGCAAGAACAACAACAGCAAGAACAACATGAACAACAACAACAAGAACAACAACAACAAGGTCAACAGGAACAACAACAACAACAGGAACAACAACAACAACAAGAACGACAAGAACAACAACAACAACAACAACAACAAGAACAACAAGAACAACAAGAACAACGAGAACAACGAGAACAACGAGAACAACGAGAACAACGAGAACAACGAGAACAACGAGAACAACGAGAACAACGAGAACAACGAGAACAACAAGAACAACAACGAGAACAACAAGAACAACAAGAACAACAAGACCAGCAAGAACAACAAGAACAACAAGAACGACAAGAGCAACAAGAGCAACAAGAGCAACAAGAGCCACAAGAACAACAAGACCAAAAATTGCAACAAGAACAACAAGAACAACGAGAACAACAAGATCAACAAGAGCAACAAAAGCAACAAGAGCAACAAGAACAACAAGAACAACAAGAACAACAAGAACAACAAGAACAACAAGAACGACAAGAGCAACAAGAGCAACAAGAGCAACAAGAGCCACAAGAACAACAAGACCAAAAATTGCAACAAGAACAACAAGAACAACAAGAACAACAAGATCAACAAGGACAACAAGAACAACAAGAACAACAAGAACAACAAGATCAACAAGAACAACGAGAACTACAACAACAACAAGGACAACAACAACAACTACAACAACTACAACAAGAACAGCAACAACAAGAACAACAAGAACAACAAGAACAACAAGAACAACAAGAACAACAAGAACAACAAGAACAACAACAACAAGATCAACAAAAACAACAAGAACAACAAGAGCAACAACAACAACAGGAACAACAACAACAACAACAAGAACGACAAGGACAACAAGAACAACAAGAACAACAAGAACAACAAGAACAACAAGAACAACAAGAACAACAAGAACAACAAGAACAACAAGAACAACAAGAACAACAAGAACAACAAGAACAACAAGAACAACAAGAACAACAAGAACAACAAGAACAACAAGAACAACAAGAACAACAAGAAGAACAACAAGAACAACAAGAACAACAAGATCGACAAGAACAACAAGAACAACAAGAAGAACAACAAGAACAACAAGAACAACAAGAACAACAACAAGAACAACAAGAAGAACAACAAGAACAACAACAACAACTAGAACAACAAGAACAACAAGAACAACAAGAACACCAAGAACAACAAGAACAACAAGAACAACAAGATCAACAAGATCAACAAAAACAACAAGAACAACAAGAACAACAAGAACAACAAGAACAAGAACAGCAAGAACAACAACAGCAAGAACAGCATGAACAACAACAATAAGAACAACAGGAACAACAAGAACCACAACGACAAGAACAACAACAACAAGAACAACAACAAGAACAACAAGTGCAACAAGAACAACAAGAGCAACAAGAGCAACAAGAACAACAAGAACAACAAGAAGAACAACAAGAACAACAAGAACAACAAGATCGACAAGAACAACAAGAACAACAAGAAGAACAACAAGAACAACAAGAACAACAAGAAGAACAACAAGAACAACAAGAACAACAAGATCGACAAGAACAACAAGAACAACAACAAGAACAACAAGAACAACAAGATCAACAAGAACAACAAGAACAACAAGAACAACAAGAACAACAACAACAAGAACAACAGGAACAACAACAACAACAGGAACAACAACAACAACAAGAACGACAAGAACAACAACAACAACAACAACAACAACAACAAGAACAACAAGAACAACAAGAACAACAAGAACAACGAGAACAACGAGAACAACGACAACAACGAGAACAACGAGAACAACGAGAACAACGAGAACAACGAGAACAACGAGAACAACGAGAACAACGAGAACAACGAGAACAACAAGAACAACAACGAGAACAACAAGAACAACAAGAACAACAAGACCAGCAAGAACAACAAGAACAACAAGAACGACAAGAGCAACAAGAGCAACAAGAGCAACAAGAGCCACAAGAACAACAAGACCAAAAATTGCAACAAGAACAACAAGAACAACAAGAACAACAAGATCAACAAGAGCAACAAAAGCAACAAGAGCAACAAGAACAACAAGAACAACAAGAACAACAAGAACAACAAGAACAACAAGAACGACAAGAGCAACAAGAGCAACAAGAGCAACAAGAGCCACAAGAACAACAAGACCAAAAATTGCAACAAGAACAACAAGAACAACAAGAACAACAAGATCAACAAGATCAACAAGAACAACAAGAACAACAAGATCAACAAGAACAACAAGATCAACAAGAACAACGAGAACTACAACAACAACAAGGACAACAACAACAACTACAACAACTACAACAAGAACAGCAACAACAAGAACAACAAGAACAACAAGAACAACAAGAACAACAAGAACAACAAGAACAACAAGAACAACAAGAACAACAAGAACAACAAGAACAACAACAACAACAACAACAACAACAAGAACAACAAGAACAACAAGGACAACAAGAACAACAAGAACAACAAGAACAACAAGAACAACAAGAACAACAAGAACAACAAGAACAACAAGAACAACAAGAACAACAAGAACAACAAGAACAACAAGAACAACAAGAACAACAAGAACAACAAGAACAACAAGAACAACTAGAACAACAAGAACAACAAGAACAACAACAACAACTAGAACAACAAGAACAACAAGAAGAACAACAAGAACAACAAGAACAACAAGATCGACAAGAACAACAAGAACAACAAGAAGAACAACAAGAACAACAAGAACAACAAGAACAACAACAAGAACAACAAGAAGAACAACAAGAACAACAACAAGAACAACAACAACAACAACTAGAACAACAAGAACAACAAGAACACCAAGAACAACAAGAACAACAAGAACAACAACAACAACAAGAACAACAAGAACAACAAGAACAACACGAACAACAAGAAGAACAACAACAACAACAACAAGAACAACAACAACAACAACTAGAACAACAAGAACAACAAGAACACCAAGAACAACAAGATCTACAACAACAACAAGGACAAGAACAACAACTACAACAAGAACAACAAGAACAACAAGAACAACAAGAACAACAAGAACAACAAGAACAACAAGAACAACAAGAACAACAAGAACAACAAGAACAACAAGAACAACAAGAACAACAAGAACAACAAGAACAACAAGAACAACAAGAACGACAAGAACAACAAGAACAACAAGAACAACAAGAACAACAAGAACGACAAGAGCAACAAGAGCAACAAGAGCAACAAGAGCCACAAGAACAACTGACCAAAAATTGCAACAAGAACAACAAGAACAACAAGAACAACGAGATCAACAAGATCAACAAGAACAACAAGAACAACCAGAACAACAAGATCAACAAAAACAACAAGAACAACAAGAACAACAAGATCAACAAGAACAAGAACAACAAGAACACCAAGGACAACAAGGACAACAAGGACAACAACAATAACAACAACAAGAACAACAAGAACAACAAGAACAACAAGAACAACAAGAACAACAAGAACAACAAGAACAACAAGAACAACAAGAACAACAAGAACAACAAGAACAACAAGAAGAACAACAAGAACAACAAGAACAACAAGATCGACAAGAACAACAAGAACAACAAGAAGAACAACAAGAACAACAAGAACAACAAGAACAACAACAAGAACAACAAGAAGAACAACAAGAACAACAACAACAACTAGAACAACAAGAACAACAAGAACAACAAGAACACCAAGAACAACAAGAACAACAAGAACAACAAGATCAACAAGATCAACAAAAACAACAAGAACAACAAGAACAACAAGAACAACAAGAACAAGAACAGCAAGAACAACAACAGCAAGAACAGCATGAACAACAACAATAAGAACAACAGGAACAACAAGAACCACAACGACAAGAACAACAACAACAAGAACAACAAAAACAAGAACAACAAGAACAACAACAAGAACAACAAGTGCAACAAGAACAACAAGAGCAACAAGAGCAACAAGAACAACAAGAACAACAAGAAGAACAACAAGAACAACAAGAACAACAAGATCGACAAGAACAACAAGAACAACAAGAAGAACAACAAGAACAACAAGAACAACAAGAAGAACAACAAGAACAACAAGAACAACAAGATCGACAAGAACAACAAGAACAACAACAAGAACAACAAGAACAACAAGATCAACAAGAACAACAAGAACAACAAGAACAACAAGAACAACAACAACAAGAACAACAGGAACAACAACAACAACAGGAACAACAACAACAACAAGAACGACAAGAACAACAACAACAACAACAACAACAACAACAAGAACAACAAGAACAACAAGAACAACAAGAACAACGAGAACAACGAGAACAACGACAACAACGAGAACAACGAGAACAACGAGAACAACGAGAACAACGAGAACAACGAGAACAACGAGAACAACGAGAACAACAAGAACAACAACGAGAACAACAAGAACAACAAGAACAACAAGACCAGCAAGAACAACAAGAACAACAAGAACGACAAGAGCAACAAGAGCAACAAGAGCAACAAGAGCCACAAGAACAACAAGACCAAAAATTGCAACAAGAACAACAAGAACAACAAGAACAACAAGATCAACAAGAGCAACAAAAGCAACAAGAGCAACAAGAACAACAAGAACAACAAGAACAACAAGAACAACAAGAACAACAAGAACGACAAGAGCAACAAGAGCAACAAGAGCAACAAGAGCCACAAGAACAACAAGACCAAAAATTGCAACAAGAACAACAAGAACAACAAGAACAACAAGATCAACAAGATCAACAAGAACAACAAGAACAACAAGATCAACAAGAACAACAAGATCAACAAGAACAACGAGAACTACAACAACAACAAGGACAACAACAACAACTACAACAACTACAACAAGAACAGCAACAACAAGAACAACAAGAACAACAAGAACAACAAGAACAACAAGAACAACAAGAACAACAAGAACAACAAGAACAACAAGAACAACAAGAACAACAAGAACAACAAGAACAACAACAACAACAACAACAACAACAAGAACAACAAGAACAACAAGGACAACAAGAACAACAAGAACAACAAGAACAACAAGAACAACAAGAACAACAAGAACAACAAGAACAACAAGAACAACAAGAACAACAAGAACAACAAGAACAACAAGAACAACAAGAACAACAAGAACAACAAGAACAACAAGAACAACAAGAACAACAAGAACAACTAGAACAACAAGAACAACAAGAACAACAACAACAACTAGAACAACAAGAACAACAAGAAGAACAACAAGAACAACAAGAACAACAAGATCGACAAGAACAACAAGAACAACAAGAAGAACAACAAGAACAACAAGAACAACAAGAACAACAACAAGAACAACAAGAAGAACAACAAGAACAACAACAAGAACAACAACAACAACAACTAGAACAACAAGAACAACAAGAACACCAAGAACAACAAGAACAACAAGAACAACAAGATCAACAAGATCAACAAAAACAACAAGAACAACAAGAACAACAAGAACAAGAACAGCAAGAACAACAACAGCAAGAACAGCATGAACAACAACAATAAGAACAACAGGAACAACAACAACAACAGGAACAACAAGAACCACAACGACAAGAACAACAACAACAAGAACAACAAAAACAAGAACAACAAGAACAACAACAAGAACAACAAGTGCAACAAGAACAACAAGAGCAACAAGAGCAACAAGAGCAACAAGAACAACAAGAACAACAAGAAGAACAACAAGAACAACAAGAACAACAAGATCGACAAGAACAACAAGAACAACAAGAAGAACAACAAGAACAACAAGAACAACAAGAAGAACAACAAGAACAACAAGAACAACAAGATCGACAAGAACAACAAGAACAACAACAAGAACAACAAGAACAACAAGATCAACAAGAACAACAAGAACAACAAGAACAACAAGGACAACAAGGACAACAACAATAACAACAACAAGAACAACAAGAACAACAACAACAACGAGAACAACGAGAACAACGAGAACAACGAGAACAAGGAGAACAACGAGAACAACGAGAACAACAAGAACAACCAGAACAACAAGAACAACCAGAACAGCAAGAAGAACAACAAGAACAACAAGAACAACAAGATCAACAAAAACAACAAGAACAACAAGAACAACAAGAACAACAAGAACAACAAGAACAACGAGAACAACGAGAAAAACGAGAACAACGAGAACAACGAGAACAACGAGAACAACGAGAACAACGAGAACAACGAGAACAACGAGAACAACAAGATCAACAAGATCAACAAGAACAACAAAAACAAGAACAACAAGAGCAACAAGAACAACAAGAGCAACAAGAGCAACAAGAACAACAAGATCAACAGGAACAACAAGGACAACAACAACAAGAACAACAAGGACAACAACAACAACAAGAACAACAAGAACAACAAGAGCAACAAGAACAACAAGATCAACAAGAACAACAAGGACAACAACAACAAGAACAACAAGAACAACAAGAATACCAAGAACAACAAGAACTACAACAACAACAAGGACAAGAACAACAACTACAACAAGAACAACAAGAACAACAAGAACAACAAGAACAACAAGAACAACAAGAACAACAAGAACAACAAGAACAACAAGAACAACAAGAACAACAAGAACAACAAGAACAACAAGAACAACAAGAACAACGAGAACAACGAGAACAACGAGAACAACGAGAACAACGAGAACAACGAGAACAACGAGAACAACGAGAACATCGAGAACAACGAGAACAACGAGAACAACAAGAACAACAACGAGAACAACAAGAACAACAAGAACAACAAGAACAGCAATCACAACAAGAACAACAAGAACGACAAGAGCAACAAGAGCAACAAGAGCAACAAGAGCCACAAGAACAGCAAGACCAAAAATTGCAACAAGAACAACAAGAACAACAAGATCAACAAGAGCAACAAAAGCAACAAGAGCAACAAGAACAACAAGAACAACAAGAACAACAAGAACGACAAGAGCAACAAGAGCAACAAGAGCAACAAGAGCCACAAGAACAACAAAACCAAAAATTGCAACAAGAACAACAAGAACAACAAGAACAACAAGATCAACAAGATCAACAAGAACAACAAGAACAACAAGAACAACAAGAACAACAAGAACAACCAGAACAACAACAACAAGGACAACTAGAACAACAACAAGAACAACAACAAGAACAACATGAACAACAAAAGCAACAAGAACAACAAGAACAACAAGAACAACCAGAACAACCAGAACAACAAGAACAACAAGAACAACAAGAACAACAAGGACAACAACAACAACAACAACAACAACAACAACAACTACAACAAGAACAACAAGAACAACAAGAACAACAAGAACAACAAGAACAACAAGAACAACAAGAACAACAAGAACAACAAGAACTACAAGAACAACAAGAACAACAAGAACAACAAGAACAACAAGAACAACAAGAACAACAAGAACAACAAGAACAACAAGAACAACAAGAACAACAAGAACAACAAGAACAACAAGATCAACAAGATCAACGAGAACAACATGAACAACAAGAACAACAAGAACAACAAGAACAACAAGAAGAACAACAAGAACAACAAGAACAACAAGAACGACAAGAACAACAAGAACAACAAGAAGAACAACAAGAACAACAAGAACAACAAGAAGAACAACAAGAACAACAACAAGAACAACAACAACAACAACTAGAACAACAAGAACAACAAGAACAACAAGAACAACCAGAACAACAAGAACAACAAGAACGACAAGAGCAACAAGAGCAACAAGAACAACAAGAACAACAACAAGAACAACAACAACAACAACTAGAACAACAAGAACAACAAGAACACCAAGAACAACAAGAACCACAACAACAACAAGGACAAGAACAACAACTGCAACAAGAACAACAAGAACAACAAGAACAACAAGAACAACAAGAACAACAAGAACAACAAGAACAACAAGAACGACAAGAGCAACAAGAGCAACAAGAGCAACAAGAGCCACAAGAACAACAAGACCAAAAATTGCAACAAGAACAACAAGAACAACAAGAACAACAAGATCAACAAGATCAACAAGATCAACAAGAACAACAAGAACAACAAGAACAACAAGAACAACAAGAACAACAAGAACAACAAGGACAACAAGGACAACAACAATAACAACAAGATCAACAAGATCAACAAGAACAACAAGAACAACAAGAACAACAAGAACAACAAGAACAACAAGGACAACAAGGACAACAACAATAACAACAACAAGAACAACAAGAACAACGAGAACAACGAGAACAACGAGAACAACGAGAACAACGAGAACAACGAGAACAACGAGAACAACGAGAACAACGAGAACAACGAGAACAACGAGAACAACAAGAACAACAAGAACAACCAGAACAACAAGAACAACCAGAACAGCAAGAAGATCAACAAGAACAACAAGAACAACAAGAACAAGAAGATCAACAAAAACAACAAGAACAACAAGAGCAACAAAAGCAACAAGAGCAACAAGAACAACAAGAACAACAAGAACAACAAGAACGACAAGAGCAACAAGAGCAACAAGAGCAACAAGAGCCACAAGAACAACAAAACCAAAAATTGCAACAAGAACAACAAGAACAACAAGAACAACAAGATCAACAAGAGCAACAAGAGCAACAAGAGCCACAAGAACAACAAGACCAAAAATTGCAGCAAGAACAACAAGAACAACAAGATCAACAAGATCAACGTGAACAACAAGGACAACAAGAACAACAAGAACAACAAGAACAACAAGAACAACAAGAACAACCAGAACAACAATAACAAGAACAACAAGAACAACAAGAACAACAAGAACAACAAGAACAACAAGAACAACAAGAACAACAAGAACAACAAGAACAACAAGAACAACAAGAACAACAAGAACAACAAGAACAACAAGAACAACAAGAACAACAAGAACAACAAGAACAACAAGAACAACAAGAACAACAAGAACAACAAGAACAACAAGAAAAACAAGAACAACAAGAACAACAAGAACAACAAGAACAACAAGAAGAACAACAAGAACAACAAGAACAACAAGAACGACAAGAACAACAAGAAGAACAACAAGAACAACAAGAACAACAAGAACAACAACAAGAACAACAACAAGAACAACAACAACAACAACAAGAACAACAAGAACAACCAGAACAACAATAACAAGAAAAACAAGAACAACAAGAACAACAAGAACAACAAGAACAACAAGAACAACAAGAACAACAACAAGAACAACAAGAACAACGAGAACAACGAGAACAACGAGAACAACGAGAACAACGAGAACAACGAGAACAACGAGAACAACAAGAAGAACAACGAGAACAACAAGAACAACAAGAACAACAAGAACAGCAAGAACAACAAGAACAAAAAGAACGACAAGAGCAACAAGAGCAACAAGAGCAACAAGAGCCACAAGAACAACAAGACCAAAAATTGCAACAAGAACAACAAGAACAACAAGAACAACAAGATCAACGAGATCAACAAGATCAACAAGAGCAACAAGAACAACAAGAACAACAAGAACAACAAGAACAACAAGGACAACAACAAGAACAACAAGAACAACAAGAACAACAACAAGAACAACAACAAGAACAACAACAAGAACAACAACAACAACAACAAGAACAACAAGAACAACCAGAACAACAATAACAAGAAAAACAAGAACAACAAGAACAACAAGAACAACAAGAACAACAAAAACAAGAACAACAAGAACAACAACAAGAACAACAAGAGCAGCAAGAACAACAAGAGCAACAAGAGCAACAAGAACAACAAGCACAACAAGAACAACAAGGTCAACAACAACAAGAACAACAAGAACAACAAGAACAACAAGAACAACAAGAACAACAAGAACAACAAGAACAACAAGAACAACAAGAACAACAAGAACAACAAGAACGACAAGAACAACAAGAACGACAAGAGCAACAAGAGCAACAAGAGCAACAAGAGCCACAAGAACAACTGACCAAAAATTGCAACAAGAACAACAAGAACAACAAGAACAACGAGATCAACAAGATCAACAAGAACAACAAGAACAACCAGAACAACAAGATCAACAAAAACAACAAGAACAACAAGAACAACAAGATCAACAAGAACAACAAAAACAAGAACAACAAGAGCAACAAGAACAACAAGAGCAACAAGAGCAACAAGAACAACAAGATCAACAGGAACAACAAGGACAACAACAACAAGAACAACAAGGACAACAACAACAACAAGAACAACAAGAACAACAAGAGCAACAAGAACAACAAGATCAACAAGAACAACAAGGACAACAACAACAAGAACAACAAGAACAACAAGAATACCAAGAACAACAAGAACTACAACAACAACAAGGACAAGAACAACAACTACAACAAGAACAACAAGAACAACAAGAACAACAAGAACAACAAGAACAACAAGAACAACAAGAACAACAAGAACAACAACAACAAGAACAACAACAACAAGGTCAACAGGAACAACAACAACAACAGGAACAACAACAACAACAAGAACGACAAGAACAACAACAACAACAACAACAACAAGAACAACAAGAACAACAAGAACAACGAGAACAACGAGAACAACGAGAACAACGAGAACAACGAGAACAACGAGAACAACGAGAACAACGAGAACAACGAGAACAACGAGAACAACAAGAACAACAACGAGAACAACAAGAACAACAAGAACAACAAGACCAGCAAGAACAACAAGAACAACAAGAACGACAAGAGCAACAAGAGCAACAAGAGCAACAAGAGCCACAAGAACAACAAGACCAAAAATTGCAACAAGAACAACAAGAACAACGAGAACAACAAGATCAACAAGAGCAACAAAAGCAACAAGAGCAACAAGAACAACAAGAACAACAAGAACAACAAGAACAACAAGAACAACAAGAACGACAAGAGCAACAAGAGCAACAAGAGCAACAAGAGCCACAAGAACAACAAGACCAAAAATTGCAACAAGAACAACAAGAACAACAAGAACAACAAGATCAACAAGATCAACAAGGACAACAAGAACAACAAGAACAACAAGAACAACAAGATCAACAAGAACAACGAGAACTACAACAACAACAAGGACAACAACAACAACTACAACAACTACAACAAGAACAGCAACAACAAGAAGAACAAGAACAACAAGAACAACAAGAACAACAAGAACAACAAGAACAACAAGAACAACAACAACAAGATCAACAAAAACAACAAGAACAACAAGAGCAACAACAACAACAGGAACAACAACAACAACAACAAGAACGACAAGGACAACAAGAACAACAAGAACAACAAGAACAACAAGAACAACAAGAACAACAAGAACAACAAGAACAACAAGAACAACAAGAACAACAAGAACAACAAGAACAACAAGAACAACAAGAACAACAAGAACAACAAGAACAACAAGAACAACAAGAACAACAAGAACAACAAGAACAACAAGAACAACAAGAAGAACAACAAGAACAACAAGAACAACAAGATCGACAAGAACAACAAGAACAACAAGAAGAACAACAAGAACAACAAGAACAACAAGAACAACAACAAGAACAACAAGAAGAACAACAAGAACAACAACAACAACTAGAACAACAAGAACAACAAGAACAACAAGAACACCAAGAACAACAAGAACAACAAGAACAACAAGATCAACAAGATCAACAAAAACAACAAGAACAACAAGAACAACAAGAACAACAAGAACAAGAACAGCAAGAACAACAACAGCAAGAACAGCATGAACAACAACAATAAGAACAACAGGAACAACAAGAACCACAACGACAAGAACAACAACAACAAGAACAACAAAAACAAGAACAACAAGAACAACAACAAGAACAACAAGTGCAACAAGAACAACAAGAGCAACAAGAACAACAAGAACAACAAGAAGAACAACAAGAACAACAAGAACAACAAGATCGACAAGAACAACAAGAACAACAAGAAGAACAACAAGAACAACAAGAACAACAAGAAGAACAACAAGAACAACAAGAACAACAAGATCGACAAGAACAACAAGAACAACAACAAGAACAACAAGAACAACAAGATCAACAAGAACAACAAGAACAACAAGAACAACAAGAACAACAACAACAAGAACAACAGGAACAACAACAACAACAGGAACAACAACAACAACAAGAACGACAAGAACAACAACAACAACAACAACAACAACAACAACAACAAGAACAACAAGAACAACAAGAACAACAAGAACAACGAGAACAACGAGAACAACGACAACAACGAGAACAACGAGAACAACGAGAACAACGAGAACAACGAGAACAACGAGAACAACGAGAACAACGAGAACAACGAGAACAACAAGAACAACAACGAGAACAACAAGAACAACAAGAACAACAAGACCAGCAAGAACAACAAGAACAACAAGAACGACAAGAGCAACAAGAGCAACAAGAGCAACAAGAGCCACAAGAACAACAAGACCAAAAATTGCAACAAGAACAACAAGAACAACAAGAACAACAAGATCAACAAGAGCAACAAAAGCAACAAGAGCAACAAGAACAACAAGAACAACAAGAACAACAAGAACAACAAGAACAACAAGAACGACAAGAGCAACAAGAGCAACAAGAGCAACAAGAGCCACAAGAACAACAAGACCAAAAATTGCAACAAGAACAACAAGAACAACAAGAACAACAAGATCAACAAGATCAACAAGAACAACAAGAACAACAAGATCAACAAGAACAACAAGATCAACAAGAACAACGAGAACTACAACAACAACAAGGACAACAACAACAACTACAACAACTACAACAAGAACAGCAACAACAAGAACAACAAGAACAACAAGAACAACAAGAACAACAAGAACAACAAGAACAACAAGAACAACAAGAACAACAAGAACAACAACAACAACAACAACAACAACAAGAACAACAAGAACAACAAGGACAACAAGAACAACAAGAACAACAAGAACAACAAGAACAACAAGAACAACAAGAACAACAAGAACAACAAGAACAACAAGAACAACAAGAACAACAAGAACAACAAGAACAACAAGAACAACAAGAACAACAAGAACAACAAGAACAACAAGAACAACAAGAACAACAAGAACAACAAGAACAACAAGAACAACAACAACAACTAGAACAACAAGAACAACAAGAACAACAACAACAACTAGAACAACAAGAACAACAAGAAGAACAACAAGAACAACAAGAACAACAAGATCGACAAGAACAACAAGAACAACAAGAAGAACAACAAGAACAACAAGAACAACAAGAACAACAAGAACAACAACAAGAACAACAAGAAGAACAACAAGAACAACAACAAGAACAACAACAACAACAACTAGAACAACAAGAACAACAAGAACACCAAGAACAACAAGAACAACAAGAACAACAAGATCAACAAGATCAACAAAAACAACAAGAACAACAAGAACAACAAGAACAAGAACAGCAAGAACAACAACAGCAAGAACAGCATGAACAACAACAATAAGAACAACAGGAACAACAACAACAACAGGAACAACAAGAACCACAACGACAAGAACAACAACAACAAGAACAACAAAAACAAGAACAACAAGAACAACAACAAGAACAACAAGTGCAACAAGAACAACAAGAGCAACAAGAGCAACAAGAGCAACAAGAACAACAAGAACAACAAGAAGAACAACAAGAACAACAAGAACAACAAGATCGACAAGAACAACAAGAACAACAAGAAGAACAACAAGAACAACAAGAACAACAAGAAGAACAACAAGAACAACAAGAACAACAAGATCGACAAGAACAACAAGAACAACAACAAGAACAACAAGAACAACAAGATCAACAAGAACAACAAGAACAACAAGAACAACAAGGACAACAAGGACAACAACAATAACAACAACAAGAACAACAAGAACAACAAGAACAACGAGAACAACGAGAACAACGAGTACAACGAGAACAAGGAGAACAACGAGAACAACGAGAACAACAAGAACAACCAGAACAACAAGAACAACCAGAACAGCAAGAAGAACAACAAGAACAACAAGAACAACAAGATCAACAAAAACAACAAGAACAACAAGAACAACAAGAACAACAAGAACAACAAGAACAACGAGAACAACGAGAAAAACGAGAACAACGAGAACAACGAGAACAACGAGAACAACGAGAACAACGAGAACAACGAGAACAACGAGAACAACAAGATCAACAAGATCAACAAGAACAACAAAAACAAGAACAACAAGAGCAACAAGAACAACAAGAGCAACAAGAGCAACAAGAACAACAAGATCAACAGGAACAACAAGGACAACAACAACAAGAACAACAAGGACAACAACAACAACAAGAACAACAAGAACAACAAGAGCAACAAGAACAACAAGATCAACAAGAACAACAAGGACAACAACAACAAGAACAACAAGAACAACAAGAATACCAAGAACAACAAGAACTACAACAACAACAAGGACAAGAACAACAACTACAACAAGAACAACAAGAACAACAAGAACAACAAGAACAACAAGAACAACAAGAACAACAAGAACAACAAGAACAACAAGAACAACAAGAACAACAAGAACAACAAGAACAACAAGAACAACAAGAACAACAAGATCAACAAGAACAACAAGAACAACAAGAACAACAAGAGCAACAAGAACAACAAGAACAACAAGAACAACAAGAACAACAAGATCAACAAGATCAACGAGAACAACAAGAACAACAAGAACAACAAGAACAACCAGAACAACAAGAACAACAAGAACAACAAGATCAACAAGAACAACAAGAACAACAAGAACAACAAGAACAACAATAACAACAAGAACAACAAGAACAACAAGAACAACAAGAACAACAAGAACAACAAGAACAACCGGAACAACAAGAACAACCAGAACAACAAGATCAACAAAAACAACAAGAACAACAAGAACAACAAGATCAACAAGAACAACAAGAACAACAAGAACAACGAGAACAACGAGAACAACGAGAACAACGAGAACAACGAGAACAACGAGAACAACGAGAACAACAAGAACAACAAGAACAACAAGAGCAACAAGAACAACAAGAACAACAAGAACAACAAGAACAACCAGAACAACAATAACAAGAACAACAAGAACAACAAGAACAACAAGAACAACCAGAACAACAAGAACAACAAGAACAACAAGAACAACAAGAACAAAAAGAACAACAAGAACAACAAGAAGAACAACAAGGACAACAAGAACAACAAGAACGACAAGAACAACAAGAACAACAAGAACAACAAGAACAACAAGAAGAACAACGAGAACAACAACAAGAACAACAACAACAAGAACAACAAGAACAACAAGATCAACAAGATCAACGAGAACAACAAGAACAACAAGAACAACAAGAACAACAAGAACAACAAGAACAACAAGAACAACAAGAACAACAAGAACAACAAGAACAACAAGAACAACAAGAACAACCAGAACAACAATAACAAGAACAACAAGAACAACAAGAACAACAAGAACAACAAGAACAACAAGAACAACAAGAACAACAAGAACAACAAGAACAACAAGAACAACAAGAACAACAAGAACAACAAGAACAACAAGAACAACAAGAACAACAAGAACAACAAGAACAACAAGAACAACAAGAACAACAAGAAGAACAACAAGGACAACAAGAACAACAAGAACAACAAGAAGAACAACAAGAACAACAAGAAGAACAACGAGAACAACAACAAGAACAACAACAACAAGAACAACAGGAACAACAACAACAACAGGAACAACAACAACAACAAGAACGACAAGAACAACAACAACAACAACAACAAGAACAACAAGAACAACAAGAACAACAAGAACAACGAGAACAACGACAACAACGGGAACAACGAGAACAACGAGAACAACGAGAACAACGAGAACATCGAGAACAACGAGAACAACGAGAACAACAAGAACAACAACGAGAACAACAAGATCAACAAGAACAACAAGAACAGCAAGAACAACAAGAACAACAAGGACGACAAGAGCAACAAGAGCAACAAGAGCCACAAGAACAGCAAGACCAAAAATTGCAACAAGAACAACAAGAACAACAAGATCAACAAGAGCAACAAAAGCAACAAGAGCAACAAGAACAACAAGAACAACAATAACAACAAGAACGACAAGAGCAACAAGAGCAACAAGAGCAACAAGAGCCACAAGAACAACAAGACCAAAAATTGCAACAAGAACAACAAGAACAACAAGAACAACAAGATCAACAAGATCAACAAGAACAACAAGAACAACAAGAACAACAAGAACAACAAGAACAACCAGAACAACAACAACAAGGACAACTAGAACAACAACAAGAACAACAACAAGAACAACATGAACAACAAAAACAACAAGAACAACAAGAACAACAAGAACAACAAGAACAACAAGAACAACAAGAACAACCAGAACAACAAGAACAACAAGAACAACAAGAACAACAAGGACAACAACAACAACAACAACAACAAGAACAACAAGAACAACCGGAACGACAAGAACGACAAGCACATCCAGAACAACAACAACAAGAACTACAAGGACAACAACAACAACAACAACAACAGGAACAACATGAACAGTAAGAACAACAAGAACAACAACAACAAGATCAACAAGAACAACCGGAACAACAAGAACAACAAGAACGACAAGAACAACCAGAACAACAAGATCAACAAAAACAACAAGAACAACAAGAGCAACAAAAACAACAAGATCATCAAGAACAACGAGAACTACAACAACAACAAGGACAACAACAACAACTACAACAAGAACAGCAAGAACAACAACAACAACAACAACAAGAACAACAAGAACAACAAGAACAACAAGAACAACAAGAACAACGAGAACAACAAGAACAACAAGAACAACAAGAACAACAAGAACAACAAGAACAACAACAACAACAAGAACAACAAGAACAACAAGAACAACAAGAACGACAAGAGCAACAAGAGCAACAAGAGCAACAAGAGCCACAAGAACAACAAGAAGAACAACAAGGACAACAAGAACAACAAGAACGACAAGAACAACAAGAACAACAAGAAGAACAACAAGAACAACAAGAAGAACAACGAGAACAACAACAAGAACAACAACAAGAACAACAACAACAAAAACAACAAGAACAACAAGAAGAACAACAAGAACAACCAGAACAACAACAACAAGGACAACTAGAACAACAACAAGAACAACAACAAGAACAACATGAACAACTAAAACAACAAGAGCAACAAGAACAACAAGAACAACCAGAACAACCAGAACAACCAGAACAACAAGAACAACAAGAACAACAAGAACAACAAGGACAACAACAACAACAACAAGAACAACAAGAACAACCGGAACGACAAGAACGACAAGCACAACCAGAACAACAACAACAAGAACTACAAGGACAACAACAACAACAACAACAACAGGAACAACATGAACAGTAAGAACAACAAGAACAACAACAACAAGATCAACAAGAACAACCGGAACAACAAGAACAACAAGAACAACCAGAACAACAATAACAAGAACAACAAGAACAACAAGAACAACAAGAACAACAAGAACAACAAGAACAACAAGAACAACAAGAAGAACAACAAGGACAACAAGAACAACAAGAACGACAAGAACAACAAGAACAACAAGAAGAACAACAAGAACAACAAGAAGAACAACGAGAACAACAACAAGAACAACAACAAGAACAACAACAACAAAAACAACAAGAACAACAAGAAGAACAACAAGGACAACAAGAACAACAAGAACGACAAGAACAACAAGAAGAACAACGAGAACAACAACAAGAAGAACAACGAGAACAACAACAAGAGCAACAAGAACAACAAGAACAACAAGAACAACAAGAACAACCGGAACAACAAGAACAACCAGAACAACAAGATCAACAAAAACAACAAGAACAACAAGAACAACAAGAACAACCAGAACAACCAGAACAACAAGAACAACAAGAACAACAAGAACAACAAGGACAACAACAACAACAACAACAACAACAACAACTACAACAAGAACAACAAGAACAACAAGAACAACAAGAACAACAAGAACAACAAGAACAACAAGAACAACAAGAACAACAAGAACAACAAGAACAACAAGAACAACAAGAACAACAAGAACAACAAGAACAACAAGAACAACAAGAACAACAAGAACAACAAGAACAACAAGAACAACAAGAACAACAAGAACAACAAGATCAACAAGATCAACGAGAACAACAAGAACAACAAGAACAACAAGAACAACCAGAACAACAAGAACAACAAGAACAACAAGATCAACAAGAACAACAAGAACAACAAGAACAACAAGAACAACAAGAACAACAAGAACAACCGGAACAACAAGAACAACCAGAACAACAAGATCAACAAAAACAACAAGAACAACAAGAACAACAAGATCAACAAGAACAACAAGAACAACAAGAACAACGAGAACAACGAGAACAACGAGAACAACGAGAACAACGAGAACAACGAGAACAACGAGAACAACAAGAACAACAAGAGCAACAAGAACAACAAGAACAACAAGAACAACAAGAACAACCAGAACAACAATAACAAGAACAACAAGGACAACAAGAACAACAAGAACAACAAGAACAACCAGAACAACAATAACAAGAACAACAAGAACAACAAGAACAACAAGAACAACAAGAACAACAAGAACAACAAGAACAACAAGAACAACAAGAACAACAAGAACAACAAGAACAACAAGAACAACAAGAACAACAAGAACAACAAGAAGAACAACAAGGACAACAAGAACAACAAGAACGACAAGAACAACAAGAACAACAAGAAGAACAACAAGAACAACAAGAAGAACAACGAGAACAACAACAAGAACAACAACAACAAGAACAACAAGAACAACAAGAACAACAAGATCAACAAGATCAACGAGAACAACAAGAACAACAAGAACAACAAGAACAACAAGAACAACAAGAACAACAAGAACAACAAGAACAACCAGTACAACCAGAACAACAATAACAAGAACAACAAGAACAACAAGAACAACAAGAACAACAAGAACAACAAGAACAACAAGAACAACAAGAACAACAAGAACAACAAGAACAACAAGAACAACAAGAACAACAAGAACAACAAGAACAACAAGAACAACAAGAAGAACAACAAGGCCAACAAGAACAACAAGAACAACAAGAAGAACAACAAGAACAACAAGAAGAACAACGAGAACAACAACAAGAACAACAACAACAAGAACAACAGGAACAACAACAACAACAGGAACAACAACAACAACAAGAACGACAAGAACAACAACAACAACAACAACAAGAACAACAAGAACAACAAGAACAACAAGAACAACGAGAACAACGACAACAACGAGAACAACGAGAACAACGAGAACAACGAGAACAACGAGAACAACGAGAACAACAAGAACAACAAGAACAACAAGAGCAACAAGAACAACAAGAACAACAAGAACAACAAGAACAACCGGAACAACAAGAACAACCAGAACAACAAGATCAACAAAAACAACAAGAACAACAAGAACAACAAGATCAACAAGAACAACAAGAACAACAAGAACAACGAGAACAACGAGAACAACGAGAACAACGAGAACAACGAGAACAACGAGAACAACGAGAACAACGAGAACAACGAGAACAACGAGAACAACGAGAACAACGAGAACAACGAGAACAACAAGAACAACAAGAGCAACAAGAACAACAAGAACAACAAGAACAACGAGAACAACGAGAACAACGAGAACAACGAGAACAACAAGAACAACAAGAGCAACAAGAACAACAAGAACAACAAGAACAACAAGAACAACAAGAACAACAAGAACAACCAGAACAACAATAACAAGAACAACAAGAACAACAAGAACAACAAGAACAACAAGAACAACCAGAACAACAATAACAAGAACAACAAGAACAACAAGAACAACAAGAACAACAAGAACAACAAGAACAACAAGAAGAACAACAAGGCCAACAAGAACAACAAGAACAACAAGAAGAACAACAAGAACAACAAGAAGAACAACGAGAACAACAACAAGAACAACAACAACAAGAACAACAAGAACAACAACAACAACAGGAACAACAACAACAACGACAACAACGAGAACAACGAGAACAACGAGAACAACGAGAACAACGAGAACAACGAGAACAACGAGAACAACAAGAACAACAAGAACAACAAGAGCAACAAGAACAACAAGAACAACAAGAACAACAAGAACAACCGGAACAACAAGAACAACCAGAACAACAAGATCAACAAAAACAACAAGAACAACAAGAACAACAAGATCAACAAGAACAACAAGAACAACAAGAACAACGAGAACAACGAGAACAACGAGAACAACGAGAACAACGAGAACAACGAGAACAACGAGAACAACGAGAACAACGAGAACAACGAGAACAACAAGAACAACAAGAACAACAAGAGCAACAAGAACAACAAGAACAACAAGAACAACGAGAACAACGAGAACAACGAGAACAACGAGAACAACAAGAACAACAAGAGCAACAAGAACAACAAGAACAACAAGAACAACAAGAACAACAAGAACAACAAGAACAACCAGAACAACAATAACAAGAACAACAAGAACAACAAGAACAACAAGAACAACAAGAACAACCAGAACAACAATAACAAGAACAACAAGAACAACAAGAACAACAAGAACAACAAGAACAACAAGAACAACAAGAACAACAAGAACAACAAGAACAACAAGAACAACAAGAACAACAAGAACAACAAGAAGAACAACAAGAACAACAAGAACGACAAGAACAACAAGAACAACAAGAAGAACAACAAGAACAACAAGAAGAACAACGAGAACAACAACAAGAACAACAACAACAAGAACAACAAGAACAACAAGAACAACAAGATCAACAAGATCAACGAGAACAACAAGAACAACAAGAACAACAAGAACAACAAGAACAACAAGAACAACAAGAACAACCAGTACAACCAGAACAACAATAACAAGAACAACAAGAACAACAAGAACAACAAGAACAACAAGAACAACAAGAACAACAAGAAGAACAACAAGGCCAACAAGAACAACAAGAACAACAAGAAGAACAACGAGAACAACAACAAGAACAACAACAACAAGAACAACAGGAACAACAACAACAACAGGAACAACAACAACAACAAGAACGACAAGAACAACAACAACAACAACAACAAGACCAACAAGAACAACAAGAACAACAAGAACAACGAGAACAACGACAACAACGAGAACAACGAGAACAACGAGAACAACGAGAACAACGAGAACAACGAGAACATCGAGAACAACAAGAACAACAAGAACAACAAGAACAACAAGAACAACAAGAACAACAAGAACAACAAGAACAACGAGAACAACGACAACAACGAGAACAACGAGAACAACGAGAACAACGAGAACAACGAGAACATCGAGAACAACTAGAACAACAAGAACAACAAGAACACCAAGAACAACAAGAACAACAAGAACAACAAGAACAACAAGATCAACAAGATCAACAAAAACAACAAGAACAACAAGAACAACAAGAACAACAAGAACAACCAGAACAACAACAACAAGGACAACTAGAACAACAACAAGAACAACAACAAGAACAACATGAACAACAAAAACAACAAGAGCAACAAGAACAACAAGAACAACCAGAACAACCAGAACAACCAGAACAACAAGAACAACAAGGACAACAACAACAACAAGAACAACAAGAACAACAAGAACAACAAGAACAACACGAACAACAAGAAGAAGAACAACAACAACAACAACAACAAGAACAACAACAACAACAACTAGAACAACAAGAACAACAAGAACACCAAGAACAACAAGAACTACAACAACAACAAGGACAAGAACAACAACTACAACAAGAACAACAAGAACAACAAGAACAACAAGAACAACAAGAACAACAAGAACAACAAGAACAACAAGAACGACAAGAACAACAAGAACAACAAGAACGACAAGAGCAACAAGAGCAACAAGAACAACAAGAACAACAAGAACAACAAGAACAACAAGAACAACCGGAACAACAAGAACAACAAGAACAACAAGAACAACCAGAACAACAAGATCAACAAAAACAACAAGAACAACAAGAACAACAAGAACACCAAGGACAACAAGGACAACAAGGACAACAACAATAACAACAACAAGAACAACAAGAACAACAAGAACAACGAGAAGAACGAGAACAACGAGAACAACGAGAACAACGAGAACAACGAGAACAACGAGAACAACGAGAACAACAAGAATAACAAGAACAACAAGAACAACAAGAACAACCAGAACAACAAGAACAACCAGAACAGCAAGAAGAACAACAAGAACAACAAGAACAACAAGAACAACAAGATCAACAAAAACAACAAGAACAACAAGAACAACAAGAACAACAAGAACAACAAGAACAACAAGAACAACAAGAACAACAAGAACAACCGGAACAACAAGAACAACAAGAACAACAAGAACAACCAGAACAACAAGATCAACAAAAACAACAAGAACAACAAGAACAACAAGATCAACAAGAACAACAAGAACAACAAGAACACCAAGGACAACAAGGACAACAAGGACAACAAGGACAACAACAATAACAACAACAAGAACAACAAGAACAACAAGAACAACAAGAACAACGAGAACAACGAGAACAACGAGAACAACGAGAACAATGAGAACAACGAGAACAACGAGAACATCAAGAACAACAACGAGAACAACAAGAACAACAAGAACAACAAGAACAGCAAGAACAACAAGAACAACAACAACAAGAACAACAAGAGCAACAAGAGCCACAAGAACAACAAGACCAAAAATTGCAACAAGAACAACAAGAACAACAAGAACAACAAGATCAACAAGAGCAACAAAAGCAACAAGAGCAACAAGAGCAACAAGAACAACAAGAACAACAAGAACAAGAACAGCAAGAACAACAACAGCAAGAACAACAAGAACAACAACAACAAGAACAACAACAACAAGAACAACAGGAACAACAACAACAACAGGAACAACAACAACAACAAGAACGACAAGAACAACAACAACAACAACAACAACAAGAACAACAAGAACAACAAGAACAACAAGTACAACGAGAACAACGAGAACAACGAGAACAACGAGAACAACGAGAACAACGAGAACAACGAGAACAACGAGAACAACGAGAACAACGAGAACGACAAGAACAACAACGAGAACAACAAGAACAACAAGAACAACAAGACCAGCAAGAACAACAAGAACAACAAGAACGACAAGAGCAACAAGAGCAACAAGAGCAACAAGAGCCACAAGAACAACAAGAACAACAAGAACAACCAGAACAACAATAACAAGAACAACAAGAACAACAAGAACAACAAGAACAACAAGAACAACCAGAACAACAATAACAAGAACAACAAGAACAACAAGAACAACAAGAACAACAAGAACAACAAGAACAACAAGAACAACAAGAACAACAAGAACAACAAGAACAACAAGAACAACAAGAACAACAAGAACAACAAGAA
>NW_027476098.1:1585000-1675000 GCF_051020955.1 Megalopta genalis
GACAAGAGCAACAAGAGCAACAAGAGCAACAAGAGCCACAAGAACAACTGACCAAAAATTGCAACAAGAACAACAAGAACAACAAGATCAACAAGATCAACAAGAACAACAAGAACAACAAGAACAACAAGAACAACAAGAACAACAAGAACAACAAGAACAACAAGAACAACAAGAACAACAAGAACAACAAGAACAACAAGAAGAACGAGAACAACGAGAACAACGAGAACAACGAGAACAACGAGAACAACGAGAACAACGAGAACAACAAGAATAACAAGAACAACAAGAACAACAAGAACAACCAGAACAACAAGAACAACCAGAACAGCAAGAAGAACAACAAGAACAACAAGAACAACAAGAACAACAAGATCAACAAAAACAACAAGAACAACAAGAACAACAAGAACAACAAGAACAACAAGAACAACAAGAACAACGAGAACAACGAGAACAACGAGAACAACGAGAACAATGAGAACAACGAGAACAACGAGAACATCAAGAACAACAACGAGAACAACAAGAACAACAAGAACAACAAGAACAGCAAGAACAACAAGAACAACAACAACAAGAACAACAAGAGCAACAAGAGCCACAAGAACAACAAGACCAAAAATTGCAACAAGAACAACAAGAACAACAAGAACAACAAGATCAACAAGAGCAACAAAAGCAACAAGAGCAACAAGAGCAACAAGAACAACAAGAACAACAAGAACAAGAACAGCAAGAACAACAACAGCAAGAACAACATGAACAACAACAACAAGAACAACATCAACAAGAACAACAGGAACAACAACAACAACAGGAACAACAACAACAACAAGAACGACAAGAACAACAACAACAACAACAACAACAAGAACAACGAGAACAACAACAAGAACAACAACAACAAGAACAACAAGAACAACAAGAACAACAAGAACAACAAGATCAACAAGATCAACGAGAACAACAAGAACAACAAGAACAACAAGAACAACAAGATCAACAAGAACAACAAGAACAACCAGTACAACCAGAACAACAATAACAAGAACAACAAGAACAACAAGAACAACAAGAACAACAAGATCAACAAGATCAACAAAAACAACAAGAACAACAAGAACAACAAGAACAACAACAACAAGGACAACTAGAACAACAACAAGAACAACAACAAGAACAACATGAACAACAAAAACAACAAGAGCAACAAGAACAACAAGAACAACCAGAACAACCAGAACAACCAGAACAACAAGAACAACAAGGACAACAACAACAAGAAGAACAACAAGAACAACAAGAACAACACGAACAACAAGAAGAACAACAACAACAACAACAACAACAAGAACAACAACAACAACAACTAGAACAACAAGAACAACAAGAACAACAAGATCAACAAGAGCAACAAAAGCAACAAGAGCAACAAGAACAACAAGAACAACAAGAACAACAAGAACGACAAGAGCAACAAGAGCAACAAGAGCAACAAGAGCCACAAGAACAACAAGACCAAAAATTGCAACAAGAACAACAAGAACAACAAGATCAACAAGATCAACAAGAACAACAAGAACAACAAGAACAACAAGAACAACAAGAACAACCAGAACAACAACAACAAGGACAACTAGAACAACAACAAGAACAACAACAAGAACAACATGAACAACAAAAACAACAAGAACAACAAGAGCAACAAGAACAACAAGATCATCAAGAACAACGAGAACTACAACAACAACAAGGACAACAACAACAACTACAACAAGAACAGCAAGAACAACAACAACAACAACAACAACAACAACAAGAACAACAAGAACAACAAGAACAACAAGAACAACAAGAACAACAAGAACGACAAGAGCAACAAGAGCAACAAGAGCAACAAGAGCCACAAGAACAACAAGACCAAAAATTGCAACAAGAACAACATGATCAACAAAAACAACAAGAGCAACAAGAACAACAAGAACAACCAGAACAACCAGAACAACAAGAACAACAAGAACAACAAGGACAACAACAACAACAACAACAACAAGAACAACAAGAACAACCGGAACGACAAGAACGACAAGCACAACCAGAACAACAACAACAAGAACTACAAGGACAACAACAACAACAACAACAACAACAGGAACAACATGAACAGTAAGAACAACAAGAACAACAACAACAAGATCAACAAGAACAACCGGAACAACAAGAACAACAAGAACAACCAGAACAACAAGATCAACAAAAACAACAAGAACAACAAGTGCAACAAGAACAACAAGATCATCAAGAACAACGAGAACTACAACAACAACAAGGACAACAACAACAACTACAACAAGAACAGCAAGAACAACAAGAACAACAACAACAAGAACAACAAGAGCAACAAGAGCCACAAGAACAACAAGACCAAAAATTGCAACAAGAACAACAAGAACAACAAGAACAACAAGATCAACAAGAGCAACAAAAGCAACAAGAGCAACAAGAGCAACAAGAACAACAAGAACAACAAGAACAAGAACAGCAAGAACAACAACAGCAAGAACAACATGAACAACAACAACAAGAACAACAACAACAAGAACAACAGGAACAACAACAACAACAGGAACAACAACAACAACAAGAACGACAAGAACAACAACAACAACAACAACAACAACAAGAACAACAAGAACAACAAGAACAACAAGAACAACGAGAACAACGAGAACAACGAGAACAACGAGAACAACGAGAACAACGAGAACAACGAGAACAACGAGAACAACGAGAACAACGAGAACAACAAGAACAACAACGAGAACAACAAGAACAACAAGAACAACAAGACCAGCAAGAACAACAAGAACAACAAGAACGACAAGAGCAACAAGAGCAACAAGAGCAACAAGAGCCACAAGAACAACAAGACCAAAAATTGCAACAAGAACAACAAGAACAACAAGAACAACAAGAACAACAAGATCAACAAGAGCAACAAAAGCAACAAGAGCAACAAGAACAACAAGAACAACAACAACAACAACAACAACAACAAGAACAACAAGAACAACAAGAACAACAAGAACAACGAGAACAACGAGAACAACGAGAACAACGAGAACAACGAGAACAACGAGAACAACGAGAACAACGAGAACAACGAGAACAACGAGAACAACAAGAACAACAACGAGAACAACAAGAACAACAAGAACAACAAGACCAGCAAGAACAACAAGAACAACAAGAACGACAAGAGCAACAAGAGCAACAAGAGCAACAAGAGCCACAAGAACAACAAGACCAAAAATTGCAACAAGAACAACAAGAACAACAAGAACAACAAGAACAACAAGATCAACAAGAGCAACAAAAGCAACAAGAGCAACAAGAACAACAAGAACAACAAGAACAACAAGAACAACAAGAACAACAAGAACGACAAGAGCAACAAGAGCAACAAGAGCAACAAGAGCCACAAGAACAACAAGACCAAAAATTGCAACAAGAACAACAAGAACAACAAGAACAACAAGAACAACAAGATCAACAAGATCAACAAGAACAACAAGAACAACAAGAACAACAAGAACAACAAGAACAACCAGAACAACAACAACAAGGACAACTAGAACAACAACAAGAACAACAACAAGAACAACAACAAGAACAACATGAACAACAAAAACAACAAGAACCACAAGAACAACAAGAACAACCAGAACAACAAGAACAACAAGAACAACAAGAACAACAAGGACAACAACAACAACAACAACAACAAGAACAGCAAGAACAACCGGAACAACAAGAACAACAAGAACAACCAGAACAACAAGATCAACAAAAACAACAAGAACAACAAGAGCAACAAGAACAACAAGATCATCAAGAACAACGAGAACTACAACAACAACAAGGACAACAACAACAACTACAACAAGAACAGCAAGAACAACAAGAACAACAACAACAAGAACAACAAGAGCAACAAGAGCCACAAGAACAACAAGACCAAAAATTGCAACAAGAACAACAAGAACAACAAGATCAACAAGAGCAACAAAAGCAACAAGAGCAACAAGAGCAACAAGAACAACAAGAACAACAAGAACAAGAACAGCAAGAACAACAACAGCAAGAACAACATGAACAACAACAACAAGAACAACAACAACAAGAACAACAGGAACAACAACAACAACAGGAACAACAACAACAACAACAACAACAACAACAAGAACAACAAGAACAACAAGAACAACAAGAACAACGAGAACAACGAGAACAACGAGAACAACGAGAACAACGAGAACAACGAGAACAACGAGAACAACGAGATCAACGAGAACAACGAGAACAACGAGAACAACAAGAACAACAACGAGAACAACAAGAACAACAAGAACAACAAGACCAGCAAGAACAACAAGAACAACAAGAACGACAAGAGCAACAAGAGCAACAAGAGCAACAAGAGCCACAAGAACAACAAGACCAAAAATTGCAACAAGAACAACAAGAACAACAAGAACAACAAGAACAACAAGATCAACAAGAGCAACAAAAGCAACAAGAGCAACAAGAACAACAAGAACAACAAGAACAACAAGAACAACAAAAACAACAAGAGCAACAAGAACAACAAGAACAACCAGAACAACCAGAACAACAAGAACAACAAGGACAACAACAACAACAAGAACAACAAGAACAACAAGGACAACAACAACAACAAGAAGAACAACAACAACAACAACAACAACAAGAAGAACAACAACAACAACAACAACAACAAGAACAACAACAACACCAAGAACAACAAGAACTACAACAACAACAAGGACAAGAACAACAACTACAACAAGAACAACAAGAACAACAAGAACAACAAGAACAACAAGAACAACAAGAACAACAAGAACAACAAGAACAACAAGAACAACAAGAACAACAAGAAGAACAACAAGGACAACAAGAACAACAAGAACGACAAGAACAACAAGAACAACAAGAAGAACAACAAGAACAACAAGAAGAACAACGAGAACAACAACAAGAGCAACAACAACAAGAACAACAAGAACAACAAGAACAACAAGATCAACAAGATCAACGAGAACAACAAGAACAACAAGAACAACAAGAACAACAAGACCAGCAAGAACAACAAGAACAACAAGAACGACAAGAGCAACAAGAGCAACAAGAGCAACAAGAGCCACAAGAGCCACAAGAACAACAAGAACAACCAGAACAACCAGAACAACAATAACAAGAACAACAAGAACAACAAGAACAACAAGAACAACAAGAACAACAAGAACAACAAGAACAACAAGAACAGCAATAACAAGAACAACAAGAACAACAAGAACAACAAGAACAACAAGAACAACAAGAACAACAAGAACAACAAGAACAGCAAGAACAACAAGAACAACAAGAACAACAAGAAGAACAACAAGGACAACAAGAACAACAAGAACGACAAGAACAACAAGAACAACAAGAAGAACAACAAGAACAACAAGAAGAACAACGAGAACAACAACAAGAACAACAACAACAAGAACAACAAGAACAACAAGAACAACAAGATCAACAAGATCAACGAGAACAACAAGAACAACAAGAACAACAAGAACAACCAGTACAACCAGAACAACAATAACAAGAACAACAAGAACAACAAGAACAACAAGAACAACAAGAACAACAAGAACAACAAGAACAACAAGAACAACAAGAACAACACGAACAACATGAACAACAAGAACAACAAGAACGACAAGAACAACAAGAACAACAAGAAGAACAACAAGAACAACAAGAACAACATGAACAACAACAAGAACAACAAGAAGAACAACAAGAACAACAAGAACAACAAGAACAACAAGATCAACAAGATCAACAAAAACAACAAGAACAACAAGAACAACAAGAACAACCAGAACAACAACAACAAGGACAACTAGAACAACAACAAGAACAACAACAAGAACAACATGAACAACAAAAACAACAAGAGCAACAAGAACAACAAGAACAACCAGAACAACCAGAACAACAAGAACAACAAGGACAACAACAACAACAAGAACAAGAACAACAAGAACAACACGAACAACAAGAAGAACAACAACAACAACAACAACAAGAACAACAACAACAACAACTAGAACAACAAGAACAACAAGAACACCAAGAACAACAAGAACTACAACAACAACAAGAACAACAACTACAACAAGAACAACAAGAACAACAAGAACAACAAGAACAACAAGAACAACAAGAACGACAAGAACAACAAGAACAACAAGAACAACAAGAACAACAAGAACGACAAGAGCAACAAGAGCAACAAGAGCAACAAGAGCCACAAGAACAACTGACCAAAAATTGCAACAAGAACAACAAGAACAACAAGAACAACAAGATCAACAAGATCAACAAGAACAACAAGAACAACAAGAACAACAAGAACAACAAGAACAACAAGAACAACAAGAACAACAAGAACAACAAGAACAACAAGAACAACAAGAACAACAAGAACAGCAAGAAGAACGAGAACAACGAGAACAACGAGAACAACGAGAACAACGAGAACAACGAGAACAACGAGAACAACAAGAATAACAAGAACAACAAGAACAACAAGAACAACCAGAACAACAAGAACAACCAGAACAGCAAGAAGAACAACAAGAACAACAAGAACAACAAGAACAACAAGATCAACAAAAACAACAAGAACAACAAGAACAACAAGAACAACAAGAACAACAAGAACAACAAGAACAACGAGAACAACGAGAACAACGAGAACAACGAGAACAATGAGAACAACGAGAACAACGAGAACATCAAGAACAACAACGAGAACAACAAGAACAACAAGAACAACAAGAACAGCAAGAACAACAAGAACAACAACAACAAGAACAACAAGAGCAACAAGAGCCACAAGAACAACAAGACCAAAAATTGCAACAAGAACAACAAGAACAACAAGAACAACAAGATCAACAAGAGCAACAAAAGCAACAAGAGCAACAAGAGCAACAAGAACAACAAGAACAACAAGAACAAGAACAGCAAGAACAACAACAGCAAGAACAACATGAACAACAACAACAAGAACAACATCAACAAGAACAACAGGAACAACAACAACAACAGGAACAACAACAACAACAAGAACGACAAGAACAACAACAACAACAACAACAACAAGAACAACAAGAACAACAAGAACGACAAGAGCAACAAGAGCAACAAGAGCAACAAGAGCCACAAGAAAACCAGACCAACGAGAACAACAAGAACAACAAGAACAACAAGAACAACAAGAACAACAAGAACAACAAGAACAACCAGTACAACCAGAACAACAATAACAAGAACAACAAGAACAACAAGAACAACAAGAACAACAAGATCAACAAGATCAACAAAAACAACAAGAACAACAAGAACAACAAGAACAACAACAACAAGGACAACTAGAACAACAACAAGAACAACAACAAGAACAACATGAACAACAAAAACAACAAGAGCAACAAGAACAACAAGAACAACCAGAACAACCAGAACAACCAGAACAACAAGAACAACAAGGACAACAACAACAAGAAGAACAACAAGAACAACAAGAACAACACGAACAACAAGAAGAACAACAACAACAACAACAACAACAAGAACAACAACAACAACAACTAGAACAACAAGAACAACAAGAACAACAAGATCAACAAGAGCAACAAAAGCAACAAGAGCAACAAGAACAACAAGAACAACAAGAACAACAAGAACGACAAGAGCAGCAAGAGCAACAAGAGCAACAAGAGCCACAAGAACAACAAGACCAAAAATTGCAACAAGAACAACAAGAACAACAAGATCAACAAGATCAACAAGAACAACAAGAACAACAAGAACAACAAGAACAACAAGAACAACCAGAACAACAACAACAAGGACAACTAGAACAACAACAAGAACAACAACAAGAACAACATGAACAACAAAAACAACAAGAACAACAAGAGCAACAAGAACAACAAGATCATCAAGAACAACGAGAACTACAACAACAACAAGGACAACAACAACAACTACAACAAGAACAGCAAGAACAACAACAACAACAACAACAACAACAACAACAACAACAAGAACAACAAGAACAACAAGAACAACAAGAACAACAAGAACAACAACAACAACAACAACAACAACAACAAGAACAACAAGAACAACAAGAACAACAAGAACAACAAGAACAACAAGAACGACAAGAGCAACAAGAGCAACAAGAGCAACAAGAGCCACAAGAACAACAAGACCAAAAATTGCAACAAGAACAACATGATCAACAAAAACAACAAGAGCAACAAGAACAACAAGAACAACCAGAACAACCAGAACAACAAGAACAACAAGAACAACAAGGACAACAACAACAACAACAACAACAAGAACAACAAGAACAACCGGAACGACAAGAACGACAAGCACAACCAGAACAACAACAACAAGAACTACAAGGACAACAACAACAACAACAACAACAACAGGAACAACATGAACAGTAAGAACAACAAGAACAACAACAACAAGATCAACAAGAACAACCGGAACAACAAGAACAACAAGAACAACCAGAACAACAAGATCAACAAAAACAACAAGAACAACAAGTGCAACAAGAACAACAAGATCATCAAGAACAACGAGAACTACAACAACAACAAGGACAACAACAACAACTACAACAAGAACAGCAAGAACAACAAGAACAACAACAACAAGAACAACAAGAGCAACAAGAGCCACAAGAACAACAAGACCAAAAATTGCAACAAGAACAACAAGAACAACAAGAACAACAAGATCAACAAGAGCAACAAAAGCAACAAGAGCAACAAGAGCAACAAGAACAACAAGAACAACAAGAACAAGAACAGCAAGAACAACAACAGCAAGAACAACATGAACAACAACAACAAGAACAACAACAACAAGAACAACAGGAACAACAACAACAACAGGAACAACAACAACAACAAGAACGACAAGAACAACAACAACAACAACAACAACAACAAGAACAACAAGAACAACAAGAACAACAAGAACAACGAGAACAACGAGAACAACGAGAACAACGAGAACAACGAGAACAACGAGAACAACGAGAACAACGAGAACAACGAGAACAACGAGAACAACAAGAACAACAACGAGAACAACAAGAACAACAAGAACAACAAGACCAGCAAGAACAACAAGAACAACAAGAACGACAAGAGCAACAAGAGCAACAAGAGCAACAAGAGCCACAAGAACAACAAGACCAAAAATTGCAACAAGAACAACAAGAACAACAAGAACAACAAGAACAACAAGATCAACAAGAGCAACAAAAGCAACAAGAGCAACAAGAACAACAAGAACAACAAGAACAACAAGAACAACAAGAACAACAAGAACGACAAGAGCAACAAGAGCAACAAGAGCAACAAGAGCCACAAGAACAACAAGACCAAAAATTGCAACAAGAACAACAAGAACAACAAGAACAACAAGAACAACAAGATCAACAAGATCAACAAGAACAACAAGAACAACAAGAACAACAAGAACAACAAGAACAACCAGAACAACAACAACAAGGACAACTAGAACAACAACAAGAACAACAACAAGAACAACAACAAGAACAACATGAACAACAAAAACAACAAGAACCACAAGAACAACAAGAACAACCAGAACAACAAGAACAACAAGAACAACAAGAACAACAAGGACAACAACAACAACAACAACAACAAGAACAGCAAGAACAACCGGAACAACAAGAACAACAAGAACAACCAGAACAACAAGATCAACAAAAACAACAAGAACAACAAGAGCAACAAGAACAACAAGATCATCAAGAACAACGAGAACTACAACAACAACAAGGACAACAACAACAACTACAACAAGAACAGCAAGAACAACAAGAACAACAACAACAAGAACAACAAGAGCAACAAGAGCCACAAGAACAACAAGACCAAAAATTGCAACAAGAACAACAAGAACAACAAGATCAACAAGAGCAACAAAAGCAACAAGAGCAACAAGAGCAACAAGAACAACAAGAACAACAAGAACAAGAACAGCAAGAACAACAACAGCAAGAACAACATGAACAACAACAACAAGAACAACAACAACAAGAACAACAGGAACAACAACAACAACAGGAACAACAACAACAACAACAACAACAACAACAAGAACAACAAGAACAACAAGAACAACAAGAACAACGAGAACAACGAGAACAACGAGAACAACGAGAACAACGAGAACAACGAGAACAACGAGAACAACGAGATCAACGAGAACAACGAGAACAACGAGAACAACAAGAACAACAACGAGAACAACAAGAACAACAAGAACAACAAGACCAGCAAGAACAACAAGAACAACAAGAACGACAAGAGCAACAAGAGCAACAAGAGCAACAAGAGCCACAAGAACAACAAGACCAAAAATTGCAACAAGAACAACAAGAACAACAAGAACAACAAGAACAACAAGATCAACAAGAGCAACAAAAGCAACAAGAGCAACAAGAACAACAAGAACAACAAGAACAACAAGAACAACAAGAACAACAAGAACGACAAGAGCAACAAGAGCAACAAGAGCAACAAGAGCCACAAGAACAACAAGACCAAAAATTGCAACAAGAACAGCAAGAACAACAAGAACAACAAGATCAACAAGATCAACAAGAACAACAAGAACAACAAGAACAACAAGAACAACAAGAACAACCAGAACAACAACAACAAGGACAACTAGAACAACAACAAGAACAACAACAAGAACAACATGAACAACAAAAACAACAAGAACCACAAGAACAACAAGAACAACCAGAACAACAAGAACAACAAGAACAACAAGGACAACAACAACAACAACAACAACAAGAACAGCAAGAACAACCGGAACGACAAGAACGACAAGAACAACCAGAACAACAACAACAAGAACAACAAGGACAACAACAGCAACAACAACAACAGGAACAACATGAACAGTAAGAACAACAAGAACAACAAGAACAACAAGAACAACAAGAACAACAAGAACAACAAGAACAACAAGAACAACAACAACAAGATCAACAAAAACAACAAGAACAACAAGAGCAACAACAACAACAGGAACAACAACAAGAACAACAAGAACAACAAGAACAACAAGAACGACAAGAGCAACAAGAGCAACAAGAGCAACAAGAGCCACAAGAACAACAAGACCAAAAATTGCAACAAGAACAACAAGAACAACAAGATCAACAAGATCAACAAGAACAACAAGAACAACAAGAACAACAAGAACAAAAAGAACAACCAGAACAACAACAACAAGGACAACTAGAACAACAACAAGAACAACAACAAGAACAACATGAACAACAAAAACAACAAGAGCAACAAGAACAACAAGAACAACCAGAACAACCAGAACAACAAGAACAACAAGAACAACAAGGACAACAACAACAACAACAACAACAACAAGAACAACAAGAACAACCGGAACGACAAGAACGACAAGCACAACCAGAACAACAACAACAAGAACTACAAGGACAACAACAACAACAACAACAACAACAGGAACAACATGAACAGTAAGAACAACAAGAACAACAACAACAAGATCAACAAGAACAACCGGAACAACAAGAACAACAAGAACAACAAGAACAACCAGAACAACAAGATCAACAAAAACAACAAGAACAACAAGAGCAACAAGAACAACAAGATCATCAAGAACAACGAGAACTACAACAACAACAAGGACAACAACAACAACTACAACAAGAACAGCAAGAACAACAAGAACAACAACAACAAGAACAACAAGAGCAACAAGAGCCACAAGAACAACAAGACCAAAAATTGCAACAAGAACAACAAGAACAACAAGAACAACAAGATCAACAAGAGCAACAAAAGCAACAAGAGCAACAAGAGCAACAAGAACAACAAGAACAACAAGAACAAGAACAGCAAGAACAACAACAGCAAGAACAACATGAACAACAACAACAAGAACAACAACAACAAGAACAACAGGAACAACAACAACAACAGGAACAACAACAACAACAAGAACGACAAGAACAACAACAACAACAACAACAACAAGAACAACAAGAACAACAAGAACAACAAGAACAACGAGAACAACGAGAACAACGAGAACAACGAGAACAACGAGAACAACGAGAACAACGAGAACAACGAGAACAACAAGAACAACAACGAGAACAACAAGAACAACAAGAACAACAAGACCAGCAAGAACAACAAGAACAACAAGAACGACAAGAGCAACAAGAGCAACAAGAGCAACAAGAGCCACAAGAACAACAAGACCAAAAATTGCAACAAGAACAACAAGAACAACAAGAACAACAAGAACAACAAGATCAACAAGAGCAACAAAAGCAACAAGAGCAACAAGAACAACAAGAACAACAAGAACAACAAGAACAACAAGAACAACAAGAACGACAAGAGCAACAAGAGCAACAAGAGCAACAAGAGCCACAAGAACAACAAGACCAAAAATTGCAACAAGAACAACAAGAACAACAAGAACAACAAGATCAACAAGATCAACAAGAGCAACAAGAACAACAAGAACAACAAGAACAACAAGAACAACCAGAACAACAACAACAAGGACAACTAGAACAACAACAAGAACAACAACAAGAACAACATGAACAACAAAAACAACAAGAACCACAAGAACAACAAGAACAACCAGAACAACAAGAACAACAAGAACAACAAGAACAACAAGGACAACAACAACAACAACAACAACAAGAACAGCAAGAACAACCGGAACGACAAGAACGACAAGAACAACCAGAACAACAACAACAAGAACAACAAGGACAACAACAGCAACAACAACAACAGGAACAACATGAACAGCAAGAACAACAAGAACAACAAGAGCAACAAGAACAACAAGAACAACAAGAACAACAACAACAAGATCAACAAAAACAACAAGAACAACAAGAGCAACAACAACAACAGGAACAACAACAACAACAACAAGAACGACAAGAACAACAAGAACAACAAGATCAACAAGAACAACGAGAACTACAACAACAACAAGGACAACAACAACAACTACAACAACTACAACAAGAACAGCAACAACAAGAACAACAAGAACAACAAGAACAACAAGAACAACAAGAACAACAAGAACAACAAGAACAACAAGAACAATAAGAACAACATGAACAACAACAACAACAACAACAACAAGAACAACAAGAACAACAAGGACAACAAGAACAACAAGAACAACAAGAACAACAAGAACAACAAGAACAACAAGAACAACAAGAACAACAAGAACAACAAGAACAACAAGAACAACAAGAACAACAAGAACAACAAGAACAACAAGAACAACAAAAACAAGAACAACAAGAACAACAACAAGAACAACAAGTGCAACAAGAACAACAAGAACAACAAGAGCAACAAGAGCAACAAGAACAACAAGAACAACAAGAAGAACAACAAGAACAACAAGAACAACAAGAAGAACAACAAGAACAACAAGAACAACGAGAACAACGAGAACAACGAGAACAACAAGAACAACAACGAGAACAACAAGAACAACAAGAACAACAAGACCAGCAAGAACAACAAGAACAACAAGAACGACAAGAGCAACAAGAGCAACAAGAGCAACAAGAGCCACAAGAACAACAAGACCAAAAATTGCAACAAGAACAACAAGAACAACAAGAACAACAAGAACAACAAGATCAACAAGAGCAACAAAAGCAACAAGAGCAACAAGAACAACAAGAACAACAAGAACAACAAGAACAACAAGAACAACAAGAACGACAAGAGCAACAAGAGCAACAAGAGCAACAAGAGCCACAAGAACAACAAGACCAAAAATTGCAACAAGAACAACAAGAACAACAAGAACAACAAGATCAACAAGATCAACAAGAACAACAAGAACAACAAGAACAACAAGAACAACAAGAACAACAAGAACAACAAGAACAACAAGAACAACAAGAACAACAAGAACAACAAGAACAACAAGAACAACAAGAAGAACGAGAACAACGAGAACAACGAGAACAACGAGAACAACGAGAACAACGAGAACAACGAGAACAACAAGAATAACAAGAACAACAAGAACAACAAGAACAACCAGAACAACAAGAACAACCAGAACAGCAAGAAGAACAACAAGAACAACAAGAACAACATGAACAACAAGAACAACGAGAACAACGAGAACAACGAGAACAACGAGAACAATGAGAACAACGAGAACAACGAGAACATCAAGAACAACAACGAGAACAACAAGAACAACAAGAACAACAAGAACAGCAAGAACAACAAGAACAACAACAACAAGAACAACAAGAGCAACAAGAGCCACAAGAACAACAAGACCAAAAATTGCAACAAGAACAACAAGATCAACAAGAGCAACAAAAGCAACAAGAGCAACAAGAGCAACAAGAACAACAAGAACAACAAGAACAAGAACAGCAAGAACAACAACAGCAAGAACAACATGAACAACAACAACAAGAACAACAACAACAAGAGCAACAGGAACAACAACAACAACAGGAACAACAACAACAACAAGAACGACAAGAACAACAACAACAACAATAACAAGAACAACAAGAACAACAGGAACAACAAGAACAACGAGAACAACGAGAACAACGAGAACAACGAGAACAACGAGAACAACGAGAACAACGAGAACAACGAGAACAACAAGAACAACAACGAGAACAACAAGAACAACAAGAACAACAAGAACAACAAGACCAGCAAGAACAACAAGAACAACAAGAACAACAAGAACGACAAGAGCAACAAGAGCAACAAGAGCAACAAGAGCCACAAGAACAACAAGAACAACAAGAACAACCAGAACAACAATAACAAGAACAACAAGAACAACAAGAACAACAAGAACAACAAGAACAACCAGAACAACAATAACAAGAACAACAAGAACAACAAGAACAACAAGAACAACAAGAACAACAAGAACAACAAGAACAACAAGAACAACAAGAACAACAAGAAGAACAACAAGGACAACAAGAACAACAAGAACGACAAGAACAACAAGAACAACAAGAAGAACAACAAGAACAACAAGAAGAACAACGAGAACAACAACAAGAACAACAACAACAAGAACAACAAGAACAACAAGATCAACAAGATCAACGAGAACAACAAGAACAACAAGAACAACAAGAACAACAAGAACAACAAGAACAACAAGAACAACAAGAACAACAAGATCAACAAGATCAACAAAAACAACAAGAACTACAAGAACAACAAGAACAAGAACAACAAGAGCAACAAGAGCCACAAGAACAACAAGACCAAAAATTGCAACAAGAACAACAAGAACAACAAGAACAACAAGATCAACAAGAGCCACAAGAACAACAAGACCAAAAATTGCAACAAGAACAACAAGAACAACAAGATCAACAAGAGCAACAAAAGCAACAAGAGCAACAAGAGCAACAAGAACAACAAGAACAACAAGAACAAGAACAGCAAGAACAACAACAGCAAGAACAACATGAACAACAACAACAAGAACAACAACAACAAGAACAACAGGAACAACAACAACAACAGGAACAACAACAACAACAAGAACGACAAGAACAACAACAACAACAACAACAACAACAAGAACAACAAGAACAACAAGAACAACAAGAACAACGAGAACAACGAGAACAACGAGAACAACGAGAACAACGAGAACAACGAGAACAACGAGAACAACGAGAACAACGAGAACAACGAGAACAACAAGAACAACAACGAGAACAACAAGAACAACAAGAACAACAAGACCAGCAAGAACAACAAGAACAACAAGAACGACAAGAGCAACAAGAGCAATAAGAGCAACAAGAGCCACAAGAACAACAAGACCAAAAATTGCAACAAGAACAACAAGAACAACAAGAACAACAAGAACAACAAGATCAACAAGAGCAACAAAAGCAACAAGAGCAACAAGAACAACAAGAACAACAAGAACAACAAGAACAACAAGAACAACAAGAACGTCAAGAGCAACAAGAACAACAAGATCAACAAGAGCAACAAAAGCAACAAGAGCAACAAGAGCAACAAGAACAACAAGAACAACAAGAACAAGAACAGCAAGAACAACAACAGCAAGAACAACATGAACAACAACAACAAGAACAACAACAACAAGAACAACAGGAACAACAACAACAACAACAGGAACAACAACAACAACAAGAACGACAAGAACAACAACAACAACAACAACAACAAGAACAACAAGAACAACAAGAACAACAAGAACAACGAGAACAACGAGAACAACGAGAACAACGAGAACAACGAGAACAACGAGAACAACGAGAACAACGAGAACAACAAGAACAACAACGAGAACAACAAGAACAACAAGAACAACAAGACCAGCAAGAACAACAAGAACAACAAGAACGACAAGAGCAACAAGAGCAACAAGAGCAACAAGAGCCACAAGAACAACAAGACCAAAAATTGCAACAAGAACAACAAGAACAACAAGAACAACAAGAACAACAAGATCAACAAGAGCAACAAAAGCAACAAGAGCAACAAGAACAACAAGAACAACAAGAACAACAAGAACAACAAGAACAACAAGAACGACAAGAGCAACAAGAGCAACAAGAGCAACAAGAGCCACAAGAACAACAAGACCAAAAATTGCAACAAGAACAACAAGAACAACAAGAACAACAAGATCAACAAGATCAACAAGAGCAACAAGAACAACAAGAACAACAAGAACAACAAGAACAACCAGAACAACAACAACAAGGACAACTAGAACAACAACAAGAACAACAACAAGAACAACATGAACAACAAAAACAACAAGAACCACAAGAACAACAAGAACAACCAGAACAACAAGAACAACAAGAACAACAAGAACAACAAGGACAACAACAACAACAACAACAACAAGAACAGCAAGAACAACCGGAACGACAAGAACGACAAGAACAACCAGAACAACAACAACAAGAACAACAAGGACAACAACAGCAACAACAACAACAGGAACAACATGAACAGCAAGAACAACAAGAACAACAAGAGCAACAAGAACAACAAGAACAACAAGAACAACAACAACAAGATCAACAAAAACAACAAGAACAACAAGAGCAACAACAACAACAGGAACAACAACAACAACAACAAGAACGACAAGAACAACAAGAACAACAAGATCAACAAGAACAACGAGAACTACAACAACAACAAGGACAACAACAACAACTACAACAACTACAACAAGAACAGCAACAACAAGAACAACAAGAACAACAAGAACAACAAGAACAACAAGAACAACAAGAACAACAAGAACAACAAGAACAACAAGAACAACAAGAACAACAAGAACAATAAGAACAACATGAACAACAACAACAACAACAACAACAAGAACAACAAGAACAACAAGGACAACAAGAACAACAAGAACAACAAGAACAACAAGAACAACAAGAACAACAAGAACAACAAGAACAACAAGAACAACAAGAACAACAAGAACAACAAGAACAACAAGAACAACAAGAACAACAAGAACAACAAAAACAAGAACAACAAGAACAACAACAAGAACAACAAGTGCAACAAGAACAACAAGAACAACAAGAGCAACAAGAGCAACAAGAACAACAAGAACAACAAGAAGAACAACAAGAACAACAAGAACAACAAGAAGAACAACAAGAACAACAAGAACAACGAGAACAACGAGAACAACGAGAACAACAAGAACAACAACGAGAACAACAAGAACAACAAGAACAACAAGACCAGCAAGAACAACAAGAACAACAAGAACGACAAGAGCAACAAGAGCAACAAGAGCAACAAGAGCCACAAGAACAACAAGACCAAAAATTGCAACAAGAACAACAAGAACAACAAGAACAACAAGAACAACAAGATCAACAAGAGCAACAAAAGCAACAAGAGCAACAAGAACAACAAGAACAACAAGAACAACAAGAACAACAAGAACAACAAGAACGACAAGAGCAACAAGAGCAACAAGAGCAACAAGAGCCACAAGAACAACAAGACCAAAAATTGCAACAAGAACAACAAGAACAACAAGAACAACAAGATCAACAAGATCAACAAGAACAACAAGAACAACAAGAACAACAAGAACAACAAGAACAACAAGAACAACAAGAACAACAAGAACAACAAGAACAACAAGAACAACAAGAACAACAAGAACAACAAGAAGAACGAGAACAACGAGAACAACGAGAACAACGAGAACAACGAGAACAACGAGAACAACGAGAACAACAAGAATAACAAGAACAACAAGAACAACAAGAACAACCAGAACAACAAGAACAACCAGAACAGCAAGAAGAACAACAAGAACAACAAGAACAACATGAACAACAAGAACAACGAGAACAACGAGAACAACGAGAACAACGAGAACAATGAGAACAACGAGAACAACGAGAACATCAAGAACAACAACGAGAACAACAAGAACAACAAGAACAACAAGAACAGCAAGAACAACAAGAACAACAACAACAAGAACAACAAGAGCAACAAGAGCCACAAGAACAACAAGACCAAAAATTGCAACAAGAACAACAAGATCAACAAGAGCAACAAAAGCAACAAGAGCAACAAGAGCAACAAGAACAACAAGAACAACAAGAACAAGAACAGCAAGAACAACAACAGCAAGAACAACATGAACAACAACAACAAGAACAACAACAACAAGAGCAACAGGAACAACAACAACAACAGGAACAACAACAACAACAAGAACGACAAGAACAACAACAACAACAATAACAAGAACAACAAGAACAACAGGAACAACAAGAACAACGAGAACAACGAGAACAACGAGAACAACGAGAACAACGAGAACAACGAGAACAACGAGAACAACGAGAACAACGAGAACAACGAGAACAACAAGAACAACAACGAGAACAACAAGAACAACAAGAACAACAAGAACAACAAGACCAGCAAGAACAACAAGAACAACAAGAACAACAAGAACGACAAGAGCAACAAGAGCAACAAGAGCAACAAGAGCCACAAGAACAACAAGAACAACAAGAACAACCAGAACAACAATAACAAGAACAACAAGAACAACAAGAACAACAAGAACAACAAGAACAACCAGAACAACAATAACAAGAACAACAAGAACAACAAGAACAACAAGAACAACAAGAACAACAAGAACAACAAGAACAACAAGAACAACAAGAACAACAAGAAGAACAACAAGGACAACAAGAACAACAAGAACGACAAGAACAACAAGAACTACAAGAAGAACAACAAGAACAACAAGAAGAACAACGAGAACAACAACAAGAACAACAACAACAAGAACAACAAGAACAACAAGATCAACAAGATCAACGAGAACAACAAGAACAACAAGAACAACAAGAACAACAAGAACAACAAGAACAACAAGAACAACAAGAACAACAAGATCAACAAGATCAACAAAAACAACAAGAACTACAAGAACAACAAGAACAAGAACAACAAGAGCAACAAGAGCCACAAGAACAACAAGACCAAAAATTGCAACAAGAACAACAAGAACAACAAGAACAACAAGATCAACAAGAGCCACAAGAACAACAAGACCAAAAATTGCAACAAGAACAACAAGAACAACAAGATCAACAAGAGCAACAAAAGCAACAAGAGCAACAAGAGCAACAAGAACAACAAGAACAACAAGAACAAGAACAGCAAGAACAACAACAGCAAGAACAACATGAACAACAACAACAAGAACAACAACAACAAGAACAACAGGAACAACAACAACAACAGGAACAACAACAACAACAAGAACGACAAGAACAACAACAACAACAACAAGAACAACAAGAACAACAAGAACAACAAGAACAACAAGAACAACGAGAACAACGAGAACAACGAGAACAACGAGAACAACGAGAACAACGAGAACAACGAGAACAACGAGAACAACGAGAACAACGAGAACAACAAGAACAACAACGAGAACAACAAGAACAACAAGAACAACAAGACCAGCAAGAACAACAAGAACAACAAGAACGACAAGAGCAACAAGAGCAATAAGAGCAACAAGAGCCACAAGAACAACAAGACCAAAAATTGCAACAAGAACAACAAGAACAACAAGAACAACAAGAACAACAAGATCAACAAGAGCAACAAAAGCAACAAGAGCAACAAGAACAACAAGAACAACAAGAACAACAAGAACAACAAGAACAACAAGAACAACAAGAACGTCAAGAGCAACAAGAGCAACAAGAGCAACAAGAGCCACAAGAACAACAAGACCAAAAATTGCAACAAGAACAACAAGAACAACAAGAACAACAAGATCAACAAGATCAACAAGAACAACAAGAACAACAAGAACAACAAGAACAACAAGAACAACCAGAACAACAACAACAAGGACAACTAGAACAACAACAAGAACAACAACAAGAACAACATGAACAACAAAAACAACAAGAACCACAAGAACAACAAGAACAACCAGAACAACAAGAACAACAAGAACAACAAGAACAACAAGGACAACAACAACAACAACAACAACAAGAACAGCAAGAACAACCGGAACAACAAGAACAACAAGAACAACCAGAACAACAAGATCAACAAAAACAACAAGAACAACAAGAGCAACAAGAACAACAAGATCATCAAGAACAACGAGAACTACAACAACAACAAGGACAACAACAACAACTACAACAAGAACAGCAAGAACAACAAGAACAACAACAACAAGAACAACAAGAGCAACAAGAGCCACAAGAACAACAAGACCAAAAATTGCAACAAGAACAACAAGAACAACAAGATCAACAAGAGCAACAAAAGCAACAAGAGCAACAAGAGCAACAAGAACAACAAGAACAACAAGAACAAGAACAGCAAGAACAACAACAGCAAGAACAACATGAACAACAACAACAAGAACAACAACAACAAGAACAACAGGAACAACAACAACAACAGGAACAACAACAACAACAAGAACGACAAGAACAACAACAACAACAACAACAAGAACAACAAGAACAACAAGAACAACAAGAACAACGAGAACAATGAGAACAACGAGAACAACGAGAACAACGAGAACAACGAGAACAACGAGAACAACGAGAACAACGAGAACAACGAGAACAACGAGAACAACAAGAACAACAACGAGAACAACAAGAACAACAAGAACAACAAGACCAGCAAGAACAACAAGAACAACAAGAACGACAAGAGCAACAAGAGCAACAAGAGCAACAAGAGCCACAAGAACAACAAGACCAAAAATTGCAACAAGAACAACAAGAACAACAAGAACAACAAGAACAACAAGATCAACAAGAGCAACAAAAGCAACAAGAGCAACAAGAACAACAAGAACAACAAGAACAACAAGAACAACAAGAACAACAAGAACGACAAGAGCAACAAGAGCAACAAGAGCAACAAGAGCCACAAGAACAACAAGACCAAAAATTGCAACAAGAACAACAAGAACAACAAGAACAACAAGATCAACAAGATCAACAAGAACAACAAGAACAACAAGAACAACAAGAACAACAAGAACAACCAGAACAACAACAACAAGGACAACTAGAACAACAACAAGAACAACAACAAGAACAACATGAACAACAAAAACAACAAGAACCACAAGAACAACAAGAACAACCAGAACAACAAGAACAACAAGAACAACAAGAACAACAAGGACAACAACAACAACAACAACAACAAGAACAGCAAGAACAACCGGAACGACAAGAACGACAAGAACAACCAGAACAACAACAACAAGAACAACAAGGACAACAACAGCAACAACAACAACAGGAACAACATGAACAGTAAGAACAACAAGAACAACAAGAACAACAAGAACAACAAGAACAACAAGAACAACAAGAACAACAAGAACAACAAGAACAACAACAACAAGATCAACAAAAACAACAAGAACAACAAGAGCAACAACAACAACAGGAACAACAACAAGAACAACAAGAACAACAAGAACAACAAGAACGACAAGAGCAACAAGAGCAACAAGAGCAACAAGAGCCACAAGAACAACAAGACCAAAAATTGCAACAAGAACAACAAGAACAACAAGATCAACAAGATCAACAAGAACAACAAGAACAACAAGAACAACAAGAACAAAAAGAACAACCAGAACAACAACAACAAGGACAACTAGAACAACAACAAGAACAACAACAAGAACAACATGAACAACAAAAACAACAAGAGCAACAAGAACAACAAGAACAACCAGAACAACCAGAACAACAAGAACAACAAGAACAACAAGAACAACAAGGACAACAACAACAACAACAACAACAACAACAAGAACAACAAGAACAACCGGAACGACAAGAACGACAAGCACAACCAGAACAACAACAACAAGAACTACAAGGACAACAACAACAACAACAACAACAACAACAACAGGAACAACATGAACAGTAAGAACAACAAGAACAACAACAACAAGATCAACAAGAACAACCGGGACAACAAGAACAACAAGAACAACAAGAACAACCAGAACAACAAGATCAACAAAAACAACAAGAACAACAAGAGCAACAAGAACAACAAGATCATCAAGAACAACGAGAACTACAACAACAACAAGGACAACAACAACAACTACAACAAGAACAGCAAGAACAACAAGAACAACAACAACAAGAACAACAAGAGCAACAAGAGCCACAAGAACAACAAGACCAAAAATTGCAACAAGAACAACAAGAACAACAAGATCAACAAGAGCAACAAAAGCAACAAGAGCAACAAGAGCAACAAGAACAACAAGAACAACAAGAACAAGAACAGCAAGAACAACAACAGCAAGAACAACATGAACAACAACAACAAGAACAACAACAACAAGAACAACAGGAACAACAACAACAACAGGAACAACAACAACAACAAGAACGACAAGAACAACAACAACAACAACAACAAGAACAACAAGAACAACAAGAACAACAAGAACAACGAGAACAATGAGAACAACGAGAACAACGAGAACAACGAGAACAACGAGAACAACGAGAACAACGAGAACAACGAGAACAACGAGAACAACAAGAACAACAACGAGAACAACAAGAACAACAAGAACAACAAGACCAGCAAGAACAACAAGAACAACAAGAACGACAAGAGCAACAAGAGCAACAAGAGCAACAAGAGCCACAAGAACAACAAGACCAAAAATTGCAACAAGAACAACAAGAACAACAAGAACAACAAGAACAACAAGATCAACAAGAGCAACAAAAGCAACAAGAGCAACAAGAACAACAAGAACAACAAGAACAACAAGAACAACAAGAACAACAAGAACGACAAGAGCAACAAGAGCAACAAGAGCAACAAGAGCCACAAGAACAACAAGACCAAAAATTGCAACAAGAACAACAAGAACAACAAGAACAACAAGATCAACAAGATCAACAAGAACAACAAGAACAACAAGAACAACAAGAACAACAAGAACAACCAGAACAACAACAACAAGGACAACTAGAACAACAACAAGAACAACAACAAGAACAACATGAACAACAAAAACAACAAGAACCACAAGAACAACAAGAACAACCAGAACAACAAGAACAACAAGAACAACAAGAACAACAAGGACAACAACAACAACAACAACAACAAGAACAGCAAGAACAACCGGAACGACAAGAACGACAAGAACAACCAGAACAACAACAACAAGAACAACAAGGACAACAACAGCAACAACAACAACAGGAACAACATGAACAGTAAGAACAACAAGAACAACAAGAACAACAAGAACAACAAGAACAACAAGAACAACAAGAACAACAAGAACAACAAGAACAACAAGAACAACAACAACAAGATCAACAAAAACAACAAGAACAACAAGAGCAACAACAACAACAGGAACAACAACAAGAACAACAAGAACAACAAGAACAACAAGAACGACAAGAGCAACAAGAGCAACAAGAGCAACAAGAGCCACAAGAACAACAAGACCAAAAATTGCAACAAGAACAACAAGAACAACAAGATCAACAAGATCAACAAGAACAACAAGAACAACAAGAACAACAAGAACAAAAAGAACAACCAGAACAACAACAACAAGGACAACTAGAACAACAACAAGAACAACAACAAGAACAACATGAACAACAAAAACAACAAGAGCAACAAGAACAACAAGAACAACCAGAACAACCAGAACAACAAGAACAACAAGAACAACAAGAACAACAAGGACAACAACAACAACAACAACAACAACAAGAACAACAAGAACAACCGGAACGACAAGAACGACAAGCACAACCAGAACAACAACAACAAGAACTACAAGGACAACAACAACAACAACAACAACAACAACAACAGGAACAACATGAACAGTAAGAACAACAAGAACAACAACAACAAGATCAACAAGAACAACCGGAACAACAAGAACAACAAGAACAACAAGAACAACCAGAACAACAAGATCAACAAAAACAACAAGAACAACAAGAGCAACAAGAACAACAAGATCATCAAGAACAACGAGAACTACAACAACAACAAGGACAACAACAACAACTACAACAAGAACAGCAAGAACAACAAGAACAACAACAACAAGAACAACAAGAGCAACAAGAGCCACAAGAACAACAAGACCAAAAATTGCAACAAGAACAACAAGAACAACAAGAACAACAAGATCAACAAGAGCAACAAAAGCAACAAGAGCAACAAGAGCAACAAGAACAACAAGAACAACAAGAACAAGAACAGCAAGAACAACAACAGCAAGAACAACATGAACAACAACAACAAGAACAACAACAACAAGAGCAACAGGAACAACAACAACAACAGGAACAACAACAACAACAAGAACGACAAGAACAACAACAACAACAACAACAACAAGAACAACAAGAACAACAAGAACAACAAGAACAACGAGAACAACGAGAACAACGAGAACAACGAGAACAACGAGAACAACGAGAACAACGAGAACAACGAGAACAACAAGAACAACAACGAGAACAACGAGAACAACGAGAACAACAAGAACAACAACGAGAACAACAAGAACAACAAGAACAACAAGAACAACAAGACCAGCAAGAACAACAAGAACAACAAGAACAACAAGAACGACAAGAGCAACAAGAGCAACAAGAGCAACAAGAGCCACAAGAACAACAAGAACAACAAGAACAACCAGAACAACAATAACAAGAACAACAAGAACAACAAGAACAACAAGAACAACAAGAACAACCAGAACAACAATAACAAGAACAACAAGAACAACAAGAACAACAAGAACAACAAGAACAACAAGAACAACAAGAACAACAAGAAGAACAACAAGGACAACAAGAACAACAAGAACGACAAGAACAACAAGAACAACAAGAAGAACAACAAGAACAACAAGAAGAACAACGAGAACAACAACAAGAACAACAACAACAAGAACAACAAGAACAACAAGATCAACAAGATCAACGAGAACAACAAGAACAACAAGAACAACAAGAACAACAAGAACAACAAGAACAACAAGAACAACAAGAACAACAAGAACAACCAGTACAACCAGAACAACAATAACAAGAACAACAAGAACAACAAGAACAACAAGAACAAGAACAACAAGAACAACAAGAACAACAAGAACAACAAGATCAACAAGATCAACAAAAACAACAAGAACAACAAGAACAACAAGAACAACAAGAACAACAAGAACAACAACAACAAGGACAACTAGAACAACAACAAGAACAACAACAAGAACAACATGAACAACAAAAACAACAAGAGCAACAAGAACAACAAGAACAACCAGAACAACCAGAACAACCAGAACAACAAGAACAACAAGGACAACAACAACAACAAGAACAACAAGAACAACACGAACAACAAGAAGAACAACAACAACAACAACAACAAGAACAACAACAACAACAACTAGAACAACAAGAACAACAAGAACACCAAGAACAACAATAACTACAACAACAACAAGGACAAGAACAACAACTACAACAAGAACAACAAGAACAACAAGAACAACAAGAACAACAAGAACAACAAGAAGAACAACAAGAACAACAAGAAGAACAACGAGAACAACAACAAGAACAACAACAACAAGAACAACAAGAACAACAAGATCAACAAGATCAACGAGAACAACAAGAACAACAAGAACAACAAGAACAACAAGAACAACAAGAACAACAAGAACAACAAGAACAACAAGAACAACCAGTACAACCAGAACAACAATAACAAGAACAACAAGAACAACAAGAACAACAAGAACAAGAACAACAAGAACAACAAGAACAACAAGAACAACAAGATCAACAAGATCAACAAAAACAACAAGAACAACAAGAACAACAAGAACAACAAGAACAACAAGAACAACAAGAACAACAACAACAAGGACAACTAGAACAACAACAAGAACAACAACAAGAACAACATGAACAACAAAAACAACAAGAGCAACAAGAACAACAAGAACAACCAGAACAACCAGAACAACCAGAACAACAAGAACAACAAGGACAACAACAACAACAAGAACAACAAGAACAACACGAACAACAAGAAGAACAACAACAACAACAACAACAAGAACAACAACAACAACAACTAGAACAACAAGAACAACAAGAACACCAAGAACAACAATAACTACAACAACAACAAGGACAAGAACAACAACTACAACAAGAACAACAAGAACAACAAGAACAACAAGAACAACAAGAACAACAAGAACAACAAGAGCAACAAGAGCAACAAGAGCCACAAGAACAGCAAGACCAAAAATTGCAACAAGAACAACAAGAACAACAAGATCAACAAGAGCAACAAAAGCAACAAGAGCAACAAGAACAACAAGAACAACAAGAACAACAAGAACGACAAGAGCAACAAGAGCAACAAGAGCAACAAGAGCCACAAGAACAACAAGACCAAAAATTGCAACAAGAACAACAAGAACAACAAGAACAACAAGATCAACAAGATCAACAAGAACAACAAGAACAACAAGAACAACAAGAACAACAAGAACAACCAGAACAACAACAACAAGGACAACTAGAACAACAACAAGAACAACAACAAGAACAACATGAACAACAAAAACAACAAGAACAACAAGAACAACAAGAACAACCAGGACAACCAGAACAACAAGAACAACAAGAACAACAAGAACAACAAGGACAACAACAACAACAACAACAACAACAAGAACAACAAGAACAACCGGAACGACAAGAACGGCAAGCACAACCAGAACAACAACAACAAGAACTACAAGGACAACAACAACAACAACAACAACAGGAACAACATGAACAGTAAGAACAACAAGAACAACAACAACAAGATCAACAAGAACAACCGGAACAACAAGAACAACAAGAACAACAAGAACAACCAGAACAACAAGATCAACAAAAACAACAAGAACAACAAGAGCAACAAGAACAACAAGATCATCAAGAACAACGAGAACTACAACAACAACAAGGACAACAACAACAACTACAACAAGAACAGCAAGAACAACAAGAACAACAACAACAAGAACAACAAGAGCAACAAGAGCCACAAGAACAACAAGACCAAAAAATGCAACAAGAACAACAAGAACAACAAGAACAACAAGATCAACAAGAGCAACAAAAGCAACAAGAGCAACAAGAGCAACAAGAACAACAAGAACCACAAGAACAAGAACAGCAAGAACAACAACAGCAAGAACAACATGAACAACAACAACAAGAACAACAACAACAAGAACAACAGGAACAACAACAACAACAACAGGAACAACAACAACAACAAGAACGACAAGAACAACAACAACAACAACAACAAGAACAACAAGAACAACAAGAACAACAAGAACAACGAGAACAACGAGAACAACGAGAACAACGAGAACAACGAGAACAACGAGAACAACGAGAACAACGAGAACAACGAGAACAACAAGAACAACAACGAGAACAACAAGAACAACAAGAACAACAAGACCAGCAAGAACAACAAGAACAACAAGAACGACAAGAGCAACAAGAGCAACAAGAGCAACAAGAGCCACAAGAACAACAAGACCAAAAATTGCAACAAGAACAACAAGAACAACAAGAACAACAAGAACAACAAGATCAACAAGAGCAACAAAAGCAACAAGAGCAACAAGAACAACAAGAACAACAAGAACAACAAGAACAACAAGAACAACAAGAACGACAAGAGCAACAAGAGCAACAAGAGCAACAAGAGCCACAAGAACAACAAGACCAAAAATTGCAACAAGAACAACAAGAACAACAAGAACAACAAGATCAACAAGATCAACAAGAGCAACAAGAACAACAAGAACAACAAGAACAACAAGAACAACCAGAACAACAACAACAAGGACAACTAGAACAACAACAAGAACAACAACAAGAACAACATGAACAACAAAAACAACAAGAACCACAAGAACAACAAGAACAACCAGAACAACAAGAACAACAAGAACAACAAGAACAACAAGGACAACAACAACAACAACAACAACAAGAACAGCAAGAACAACCGGAACGACAAGAACGACAAGAACAACCAGAACAACAAGAACAACAAGAACAACAAGAACAAGAACAGCAAGAACAGCATGAACAACAACAACAAGAACAACAGGAACAACAACAACAACAGGAACAACAAGAACAACAAGAACAACAAGAACAACAAGAACAACAAGAACAACAAGAACAACAAGAACAACAAGAACAACAAGAACAACAAGAACGACAAGAACGACAAGAGCAACAAGAACAACAAGAACAACAAGAACAACAAGAACAACAAGAACAACAAGAACAACAAGAACAACAAGAACAACAAGAACAACAAGAACAACAAGAAGAACAACAAGAACAACAAGAACAACAAGAACGACAAGAACAACAGGAACAACAAGAAGAACAACAAGAACAACAAGAACAACAAGAACAACAACAAGAACAACAAGAAGAACAAGAACAACAACAAGAACAACAACAACAACAACTAGAACAACAAGAACAACAAGAACAACAAGAACAACAAGAACAACAAGAACAACAAGAACAACAAGAACAACAACAACAAGATCAACAAAAACAACAAGAACAACAAGAGCAACAACAACAACAGGAACAACAACAACAACAACAAGAACGACAAGAACAACAAGAACAACAAGATCAACAAGAACAACGAGAACTACAACAACAACAAGGACAACAACAACAACTACAACAACTACAACAAGAACAGCAACAACAAGAACAACAAGAACAACAAGAACAACAAGAACAACAAGAACAACAAGAACAACAAGAACAACAAGAACAACAAGAACAACAAGAACAACAAGAACAACAAGAACAATAAGAACAACATGAACAACAACAACAACAACAACAACAAGAACAACAAGAACAACAAGGACAACAAGAACAACAAGAACAACAAGAACAACAAGAACAACAAGAACAACAAGAACAACAAGAACAACAAGAACAACAAGAACAACAAGAACAACAAGAACAACAAGAACAACAAGAACAACAAGAACAACAAGAACAACAAGAACAACAAGAACAACAAGAACAACAAGAACAACAAGAAGAACAACAAGAACAACAAGAACAACAAGATCGACATGAACAACAAGAACAACAAGAAGAACAACAAGAACAACAAGAACAACAAGAACAACAACAAGAACAACAAGAAGAACAACAAGAACATCAACAAGAACAACAACAACAACAACTAGAACAACAAGAACAACAAGAACACCAAGAACAACAAGAACAACAAGAACACCAAGAACAACAAGAACAACAAGAACAACAAGAACAACAAGATCAACAAGATCAACAAAAACAACAAGAACAACAAGAACAACAAGAACAACAAGAACAAGAACAGCAAGAACAACAACAGCAAGAACAGCATGAACAACAACAATAAGAACAACAGGTACAACAACAACAACAGGAACAACAAGAACCACAACGACAAGAACAACAACAACAAGAACAACAAAAACAAGAACAACAAGAACAACAACAAGAACAACAAGTGCAACAAGAACAACAAGAGCAACAAGAGCAACAAGAACAACAAGAACAACAAGAAGAACAACAAGAACAACAAGATCGACAAGAACAACAAGAACAACAAGAAGAACAACAAGAACAACAAGAACAACAAGAACAACAAGAACACCAAGAACAACAAGAACAACAAGATCATCAAGAACAACGAGAACTACAACAACAACAAGGACAACAACAACAACTACAACAAGAACAGCAAGAACAACAAGAACAACAACAACAAGAACAACAAGAACAACAAGAACAACAAGAACAACAAGAACAACAAGAACAACAAGAACAACAAGAACAACAAGAACGACAAGAACAACAAGAACAACAAGAACAACAAGAACAACAAGAACGACAAGAGCAACAAGAGCAACAAGAGCAACAAGAGCCACAAGAACAACTGACCAAAAATTGCAACAAGAACAACAAGAACAACAAGAACAACAAGATCAACAAGATCAACAAGAACAACAAGAACAACAAGAACAACAAGAACAACAAGAACAACAAGAACAACAAGAACAACAAGAACAACAAGAACAACAAGAACAACAAGAACAACAAGAACAACGAGAACAACGAGAAGAACGAGAACAACGAGAACAACGAGAACAACGAGAACAACGAGAACAACGAGAACAACGAGAACAACAAGAATAACAAGAACAACAAGAACAACAAGAACAACCAGAACAACAAGAACAACCAGAACAGCAAGAAGAACAACAAGAACAACAAGATCAACATGAACAACAAGAACAACGAGAACAACGAGAACAACGAGAACAACGAGAACAATGAGAACAGCGAGAACAACGAGAACATCAAGAACAACAACGAGAACAACAAGAACAACAAGAACAACTAGAACAGCAAGAACAACAAGAACAACAACAACAAGAACAACAAGAGCAACAAGAGCCACAAGAACAACAAGACCAAAAATTGCAACAAGAACAACAAGAACAACAAGAACAACAAGATCAACAAGAGCAACAAAAGCAACAAGAGCAACAAGAGCAACAAGAACAACAAGAACAACAAGAACAAGAACAGCAAGAACAACAACAGCAAGAACAACATGAACAACAACAACAAGAACAACAACAACAAGAACAACAGGAACAACAACAACAACAGGAACAACAACAACAAGAACGACAAGAACAACAACAACAACAACAACAACAAGAACAACAAGAACAACAAGAACAACAAGAACAACGAGAACAACGACAACAACGAGAACAACGAGGACAACGAGAACAACGAGAACAACGAGAACAACGAGAACAACGAGAACAACGAGAACAACGAGAACAACAAGAACAACAACGAGAACAACAAGAACAACAAGAACAACAAGAACAACAAGAACAACAAGACCAGCAAGAACAACAAGAACAACAAGAACAACAAGAACGACAAGAGCAACAAGAGCAACAAGAGCAACAAGAGCCACAAGAACAACAAGAACAACAAGAACAACCAGAACAACAATAACAAGAACAACAAGAACAACAAGAACAACAAGAACAACAAGAACAACAAGAACAACCAGAACAACAATAACAAGAACAACAAGAACAACAAGAACAACAAGAACAACAAGAACAACAAGAACAACAAGAAGAACAACAAGGACAACAAGAACAACAAGAACGACAAGAACAACAAGAACAACAAGAAGAACAACGAGAACAACAACAAGAACAACAACAACAAGAACAACAAGAACAACAAGATCAACAAGATCAACGAGAACAACAAGAACAACAAGAACAACAAGAACAACAAGAACAACAAGAACAACAAGAACAACAAGAACAACAAGAACAACAAGAACAACCAGTACAACCAGAACAACAATAACAAGAACAACAAGAACAACAAGAACAACAAGAACAACAAGATCAACAAGATCAACAAAAACAACAAGAACAACAAGAACAACAAGAACAACAAGAACAACAACAACAAGGACAACTAGAACAACAACAAGAACAACAACAAGAACAACATGAACAACAAAAACAACAAGAGCAACAAGAACAACAAGAACAACCAGAACAACCAGAACAACCAGAACAACAAGAACAACAAGGACAACAACAACAACAAGAACAACAAGAACAACACGAACAACAAGAAGAACAACAACAACAACAACAACAAGAACAACAACAACAACAACTAGAACAACAAGAACAACAAGAACACCAAGAACAACAATAACTACAACAACAACAAGGACAAGAACAACAACTACAACAAGAACAACAAGAACAACAAGAACAACAAGAACAACAAGAACAACAAGAGCAACAAGAGCCACAAGAGCCACAAGAACAGCAAGACCAAAAATTGCAACAAGAACAACAAGAACAACAAGATCAACAAGAGCAACAAAAGCAACAAGAGCAACAAGAACAACAAGAACAACAAGAACAACAAGAACGACAAGAGCAACAAGAGCAACAAGAGCAACAAGAGCCACAAGAACAACAAGACCAAAAATTGCAACAAGAACAACAAGAACAACAAGAACAACAAGATCAACAAGATCAACAAGAACAACAAGAACAACAAGAACAACAAGAACAACAAGAACAACAAGAACAACCAGAACAACAACAACAAGGACAACTAGAACAACAACAAGAACAACAACAAGAACAACATGAACAACAAAAACAACAAGAACAACAAGAACAACAAGAACAACCAGGACAACCAGAACAACAAGAACAACAAGAACAACAAGAACAACAAGGACAACAACAACAACAACAACAACAACAAGAACAACAAGAACAACCGGAAAGACAAGAACGGCAAGCACAACCTGAACAACAACAACAAGAACTACAAGGACAACAACAACAACAACAACAACAGGAACAACATGAACAGTAAGAACAACAAGAACAACAACAACAAGATCAACAAGAACAACCGGAACAACAAGAACAACAAGAACAACAAGAACAACCAGAACAACAAGATCAACAAAAACAACAAGAACAACAAGAGCAACAAGAACAACAAGATCATCAAGAACAACGAGAACTACAACAACAACAAGGACAACAACAACAACTACAACAAGAACAGCAAGAACAACAACAACAACAACAACAACAACAACAACAAGAACAACTAGAACAACAAGAACAACAAGAACACCAAGAACAACAATAACTACAACAACAACAAGGACAAGAACAACAACTACAACAAGAACAACAAGAACAACAAGAACAACAAGAACAACAAGAACAACAAGAGCAACAAGAGCAACAAGAGCCACAAGAACAGCAAGACCAAAAATTGCAACAAGAACAACAAGAACAACAAGATCAACAAGAGCAACAAAAGCAACAAGAGCAACAAGAACAACAAGAACAACAAGAACAACAAGAACGACAAGAGCAACAAGAGCAACAAGAGCAACAAGAGCCACAAGAACAACAAGACCAAAAATTGCAACAAGAACAACAAGAACAACAAGAACAACAAGATCAACAAGATCAACAAGAACAACAAGAACAACAAGAACAACAAGAACAACAAGAACAACCAGAACAACAACAACAAGGACAACTAGAACAACAAAAGAACAACAACAAGAACAACATGAACAACAAAAACAACAAGAACAACAAGAACAACAAGAACAACCAGGACAACCAGAACAACAAGAACAACAAGAACAACAAGAACAACAAGGACAACAACAACAACAACAACAACAACAAGAACAACAAGAACAACCGGAACGACAAGAACGGCAAGCACAACCTGAACAACAACAACAAGAACTACAAGGACAACAACAACAACAACAACAACAGGAACAACATGAACAGTAAGAACAACAAGAACAACAACAACAAGATCAACAAGAACAACCGGAACAACAAGAACAACAAGAACAACAAGAACAACCAGAACAACAAGATCAACAAAAACAACAAGAACAACAAGAGCAACAAGAACAACAAGATCATCAAGAACAACGAGAACTACAACAACAACAAGGACAACAACAACAACTACAACAAGAACAGCAAGAACAACAACAACAACAACAACAACAACAACAACAACAAGAACAACAACAACAACAACAACAAAAAGAACAACAAGAACAACAAGAACAACAAGAACAAAAAGAACAACAAGAACAACAAGAACAACAAGAACAACAAGAACAACAAGAACAACAACAACAACAAGAACAACAACAACAACAACAACAACAACAACAACAACAACAAGAACAACAAGAACGACAAGAGCAACAAGAGCAACAAGAGCAACAAGAGCCACAAGATCAACAAGACCAAAAATTGCAACAAGAACAACAAGAACAACAAGATCAACAAGATCAACAAGAACAACAAGAACAACAAGGACAACAACAACAACAACAACAACAAGAACAACAAGAACAACCGGAACGACAAGAACGACAAGCACAACCAGAACAACAACAACAAGAACTACAAGGACAACAACAACAACAACAACAACAACAGGAACAACATGAACAGTAAGAACAACAAGAACAACAACAACAAGATCAACAAGAACAACCGGAACAACAAGAACAACAAGAACAACCAGAACAACAAGATCAACAAAAACAACAAGAACAACAAGAGCAACAAGAACAACAAGAACAACAAGATCAACAAGAGCAACAAAAGCAACAAGAGCAACAAGAGCAACAAGAACAACAAGAACAACAAGAACAAGAACAGCAAGAACAACAACAGCAAGAACAACATGAACAACAACAACAAGAACAACAACAACGAGAACAACAGGAACAACAACAACAACAGGAACAACAACAACAACAAGAACGACAAGAACAACAACAACAACAACAACAACAAGAACAACAAGAACAACAAGAACAACAAGAACAACGAGAACAACGAGAACAACGAGAACAACGAGAACAACGAGAACAACGAGAACAACGAGAACAACGAGAACAACGAGAACAACGAGAACAACAAGAACAACAACGAGAACAACAAGAACAACAAGAACAACAAGACCAGCAAGAACAACAAGAACAACAAGAACGACAAGAGCAACAAGAGCAACAAGAGCAACAAGAGCCATAAGAACAACAAGACCAAAAATTGCAACAAGAACAACAAGAACAACAAGAACAACAAGAACAACAAGATCAACAAGAGCAACAAAAGCAACAAGAGCAACAAGAACAACAAGAACAACAAGAACAACAAGAACAACAAGAACAACAAGAACGACAAGAGCAACAAGAGCAACAAGAGCAACAAGAGCCACAAGAACAACAAGACCAAAAATTGCAACAAGAACAACAAGAACAACAAGAACAACAAGATCAACAAGATCAACAAGAACAACAAGAACAACAAGAACAACAAGAACAACAAGAACAACCAGAACAACAACAACAAGGACAACTAGAACAACAACAAGAACAACAACAAGAACAACATGAACAACAAAAACAACAAGAACCACAAGAACAACAAGAACAACAAGGACAACAACAACAACAACAACAACAAGAACAGCAAGAACAACCGGAACGACAAGAACGACAAGAACAACCAGAACAACAACAACAAGAACAACAAGGACAACAACAGCAACAACAACAACAGGAACAACATGAACAGTAAGAACAACAAGAACAACAAGAACAACAAGAACAACAAGAACAACAAGAACAACAAGAACAACAAGACCAGCAAGAACAACAAGAACAACAAGAACGACAAGAGCAACAAGAGCAACAAGAGCAACAAGAGCCACAAGAACAACAAGACCAAAAATTGCAACAAGAACAACAAGAACAACAAGAACAACAAGAACAACAAGATCAACAAGAGCAACAAAAGCAACAAGAGCAACAAGAACAACAAGAACAACAAGAACAACAAGAACAACAAGAACAACAAGAACAACAAGAACGACAAGAGCAACAAGAGCAACAAGAGCAACAAGAGCCACAAGAACAACAAGACCAAAAATTGCAACAAGAACAACAAGAACAACAAGAACAACAAGATCAACAAGATCAACAAGAACAACAAGAACAACAAGAACAACAAGAACAACAAGAACAACAAGAACAACCAGAACAACAACAACAAGGACAACTAGAACAACAACAAGAACAACAACAAGAACAACATGAACAACAAAAACAACAAGAACCACAAGAACAACAAGAACAACCAGAACAACAAGAACAACAAGAACAACAAGAACAACAAGGACAACAACAACAACAACAACAACAAGAACAGCAAGAACAACCGGAACGACAAGAACGACAAGAACAACCAGAACAACAACAACAAGAACAACAAGGACAACAACAGCAACAACAACAACAGGAACAACATGAACAGTAAGAACAACAAGAACAACAAGAACAACAAGAACAACAAGAACAACAAGAACAACAAGAACAACAACAACAAGATCAACGAAAACAACAAGAACAACAAGAGCAACAACAACAACAGGAACAACAACAACAACAACAAGAACGACAAGAAAAACAAGAACAACAAGAAGAACAACAAGAACAACAACAAGAACAACAACAACAACAACTAGAACAACAAGAACAACAAGAACACCAAGAACAACAAGAACAACAAGAACAACAAGAACAACAAGATCAACAAGATCAACAAAAACAACAAGAACAACAAGAACAACAAGAACAACAAGAACAAGAACAGCAAGAACAATAACAGCAAGAACAGCATGAACAACAACAATAAGAACAACAGGAACAACAACAACAACAGGAACAACAAGAACCACAACGACAAGAACAACAACAACAAGAACAACAAAAACAAGAACAACAAGAACAACAACAAGAACAACAAGTGCAACAAGAACAACAAGAGCAACAAGAGCAACAAGAACAACAAGAACAACAAGAAGAACAACAAGAACAACAAGAACAACAAGATCGACAAGAACAACAAGAACAACAAGAAGAACAACAAGAACAACAAGAACAACAAGAACAACAAGAACACCAAGAACAACAAGAACAACAAGATCATCAAGAACAACGAGAACTACAACAACAACAAGGACAACAACAACAACTACAACAAGAACAGCAAGAACAACAAGAACAACAACAACAAGAACAACAAGAGCAACAAGAGCCACAAGAACAACAAGACCAAAAATTGCAACAAGAACAACAAGAACAACAAGAACAACAAGATCAACAAGAGCAACAAAAGCAACAAGAGCAACAAGAGCAACAAGAACAACAAGAACAACAAGAACAAGAACAGCAAGAACAACAACAGCAAGAACAACATGAACAACAACAACAAGAACAACAGGAAAAACAACAACAACAACAGGAACAACAACAACAACAAGAACGACAAGAACAACAACAACAACAACAACAACAAGAACAACAAGAACAACAAGAACAACAAGAACAACGAGAACAACGAGAACAACGAGAACAACGAGAACAACGAGAACAACGAGAACAACGAGAACAACGAGAACAACGAGAACAACGAGAACAACAAGAACAACAACGAGAACAACAAGAACAACAAGAACAACAAGACCAGCAAGAACAACAAGAACAACAAGAACGACAAGAGCAACAAGAGCAACAAGAGCCACAAGAACAACGAGAACAACGAGAACAACGAGAACAACGAGAACAACGAGAACAACGAGAACAACGAGAACAACGAGAACAACAAGAACAACGAGAACAACAAGAGCAACAAGAACAACAAGAACAACAAGAACAACAAGAACAACCAGAACAACAATAACAAGAACAACAAGAACAACAAGAACAACAGGAACAACCAGAACAACAATAACAAGAACAACAAGAACAACAAGAACAACAAGAACAACAAGAACAACAAGAACAACAAGAACAACAAGAACAACAAGAAGAACAACAAGGACAACAAGAACAACAAGAACGACAAGAACAACAAGAACAACAAGAAGAACAACAAGAACAACAAGAAGAACAACGAGAACAACAACAAGAACAACAACAACAAGAACAACAAGAACAACAAGAACAACAAGATCAACAAGATCAACGAGAACAACAAGAACAACAAGAACAACAAGAACAACAAGAACAACAAGAACAACCAGTACAACCAGAACAACAAGAAGAACAACAAGAACAACAAGAACAACAAGATCGACAAGAACAACAAGAACAACAAGAAGAACAACAAGAACAACAAGAACAACAAGAACAACAACAAGAACAACAAGAAGAACAACAAGAACAACAACGAGAACAACAACAACAACTAGAACAACAAGAACAACAAGAACACCAAGAACAACAAGAACAACAAGAACAACAAGAACAACCAGAACAACAAGATCAACAAAAACAACAAGAACAACAAGAACAACAAGATCAACAAGAACAACAAGAACAACAAGAACAACAAGGACAACAAGGACAACAACAATAACAACAACAAGAACAACAAGAACAACAAGAACAACGAGAACAACGAGAACAACGAGAACAACGAGAACAACGAGAACAACAAGAACAACCAGAACAACAAGAACAACCTGAACAGCAAGAAGAACAACAAGAGCAACAAGAACAACAAGAACAACAAGATCAACAAAAACAACAAGAACAACAAGAACAACAAGAACAACAAGAAAACAAGAACAACGAGAACAACGAGAAAAACGAGAACAACGAGAACAACGAGAACAACGAGAACAACGAGAACAACGAGAACAACGAGAACAACGAGAACAACGAGAACAACAAGAACAACAAGAACAACAAGAACAACCAGAACAACAAGAACAACAAGAACAACAAGATCAACAAGATCAACAAGAACAACAAGAACAACAAGAACAACAAGAACAACAAGAACAACAAGAACAACAAGATCAACAAAAACAACAAGAACAACAAGAACAACAAGAACAACGAGAACAACGAGAACAACGAGAACAACGAGAACAACGAGAACAACGAGAACAACGAGAACAACGAGAACAACGAGAACAACAAGAGCAACAAGAACAACAAGAACAACAAGAACAACAAGAACAACCTGAACAACAATAACAAGAACAACAAGAACAACAAGAACAACAAGAACAACCAGAACAAGAACAACAAGAACAACAAGAACAACAAGAACAACAAGAACAACAAGAGCAACAAGAACAACAAGAACAACAAGAACAACAAGAACAACAAGAAGAACAACAAGGACAACAAGAACAACAAGATCGACAAGATCAACAAGAACAACAAGAAGAACAACAAGAACAACGAGAACAACAACAAGAACAACAACAACAAGAACAACAAGAACAACAAGAACAACAAGATCAACAAGATCAACGAGAACAACAAGAACAACAAGAACAACAAGAACAACAAGAACAACAAGAACAACAAGAACAACAAGAACAACCAGTACAACCAGAACAACAATAACAAGAACAACAAGAACAACAAGAACAACAAGAACAACCAGTACAACCAGAACAACAATAACAAGAACAACAAGAACAACAAGAACAACCAGTACAACCAGAACAACAATAACAAGAACAACAAGAACAACAAGAACAACAAGAACAACAAGAACAACAAGAACAACAAGAACAACAAGAAGAACATCAAGGACAACAAGAACAACAAGAACGACAAGAACAACAAGAACAACAAGAAGAACAACAAGAACAACAATAAGAACAACGAGAACAACAACAAGAACAACAACAACAAGAACAACAGGAACAACAACAACAGGAACAACAACAACAACAAGAACGACAAGAACAACAACAACAACAACAACAAGAACAACAAGAACAACAAGAACAACAAGAACAACAAGAACAACGAGAACGACGAGAACAACGAGAACATCGAGAACAACGAGAACAACGAGAACAACGAGAACAACGAGAACAACGAGAACATCGAGAACAACGAGAACAACGAGAACAACAAGAACAACAACGAGAACAACAAGAACAACAAGAACAACAAGAACAACAAGAACAACAAGAACGACAAGAGCAACAAGAGCAACAAGAGCAACAAGAGCCACAAGAACAACAAGACCAAAAATTGCAACAAGAACAACAAGAACAACAAGAACAACAAGATCAACAAGATCAACAAGAACAACAAGAACAACAAGAACAACAAGAACAACAAGAACAACCAGAACAACAACAACAAGGACAACTAGAACAACAACAAGAACAACAGCCAGAACAACATGAACAACAAAAACAACAAGAACAACAAGAACAACAAGAACAACCAGAACAACAAGAACAACAAGAACAACAAGAACAACAAGGACAACAACAACAACATCAACAACAACAAGAACAACAAGAACAACCGGAACGACAAGAACGACAAGCACAACCAGAACAACAACAACAAGAACTACAAGGACAACAACAACAACAACAACAACAACAGGAACAACATGAACAGTAAGAACAACAAGAACAACAACAACAAGATCAACAAGAACAACCGGAACAACAAGAACAACAAGAACAACAAGAACAACCAGAACAACAAGATCAACAAAAACAACAAGAACAACAAGATCATCAAGAACAACGAGAACTACAACAACAACAAGGACAACAACAACAACTACAACAAGAACAGCAAGAACAACAACAACAACAACAACAACAACAACAACAACAACAACAACAAGAACAACAAGAACAACAAGAACAACAAGAACAACAAGAACAACAAGAACAACAAGAACAACAACAACAACAACAAGAACAACAAGAACAACAAGAACAACAAGAACGACAAGAGCAACAAGAGCAACAAGAGCAACAAGAGCCACAAGAACGACAAGAACGACAAGACCAAAAATTGCAACAAGAACAACAAGAACAACAAGATCAACAAGATCAACAAGAACAACAAGAACAACAAGGACAACAAGAACAACCAGAACAACAACAACAAGGACAACTAGAACAACAACAAGAACAACAACAAGAACAACATGAACAACAAAATCAACAAGAGCAACAAGAACAACAAGAACAACAAGAAAACAAGAACAACGAGAACAACGAGAAAAACGAGAACAACGAGAACAACGTGAACAACGAGAACAACGAGAACAACGAGAACAACGAGAACAACGAGAACAACGAGAACAACGAGAACAACAAGAAGAACAACAAGAGCAACAAGAACAACAAGATCAACAAAAACAACAAGAACAACAAGAACAACAAGAACAACAAGAAAACAAGAACAACGAGAACAACGAGAAAAACGAGAACAACGAGAACAACGAGAACAACGAGAACAACGAGAACAACGAGAACAACGAGAACAACGAGAACAACGAGAACAACAAGAACAACAAGAACAACAAGAACAACCAGAACAACAAGAACAACAAGAACAACAAGATCAACAAGAACAACAAGAACAACAAGAACAACAAGAACAACAAGAACAACAAGAACAACAAGAACAACAAGAACAACAACAACAACAACAAGAACAACAAGAACAACAAGAACGACAAGAGCAACAAGAGCAACAAGAGCAACAAGAGCCACAAGAACGACAAGAACGACAAGACCAAAAATTGCAACAAGAACAACAAGAACAACAAGATCAACAAGATCAACAAGAACAACAAGAACAACAAGGACAACAAGAACAACCAGAACAACAACAACAAGGACAACTAGAACAACAACAAGAACAACAACAAGAACAACATGAACAACAAAATCAACAAGAGCAACAAGAACAACAAGAACAACAAGAAGAACAACAAGAACAAAAAGAAGAACAACGAGAACAACAACAAGAACAACAACAACAAGAACAACAAGAACAACAAGAACAACAAGATCAACAAGATCAACGAGAACAACAAGAACAACAAGAACAACAAGAGCAACAAGAACAACAAGAACAACAAGAACAACCAGTACAACCAGAACAACAATAACAAGAACAACAAGAACAACAAGAACAACAAGAACAACAAGAACAACAAGAACAACAAGAACAACAAGAACAACAAGAACAACAAGAACAACAAGAACAACAAGAACAACAAGAAGAACAACAAGGACAACAAGAACAACAAGAACGACAAGAACAACAAGAACAACAAGAAGAACAACAAGAACAACAAGAAGAACAACGAGAACAACAACAAGAACAACAACAACAAGAACAACAGGAACAACAACAACAACAGGAACAACAACAACAACAAGAACGACAAGAACAACAACAACAACAACAAGAAGAACAACAAGAACAACAAGAACAACAAGAACAACGAGAACAACGAGAACAACGAGAACAACGAGAACAACGAGAACAACGAGAACAACGAGAACAACGAGAACAACGAGAACAACGAGAACAACGAGAACATCGAGAACAACGAGAACAACGAGAACAACAAGAACAACAATGAGAACAACAAGAACAACAAGAACAGCAAGAACAACAAGAACAACAAGAGCAACAAGAGCCACAAGAACAGCAAGACCAAAAATTGCAACAAGAACAACAAGAACAACAAGATCAACAAGATCAACAAGAACAACAAGAACAACAAGAACAACAAGAACAACAAGAACAACAAGAACAACCAGAACAACAACAACAAGGGCAACTAGAACAACAACAAGAACAACAACAAGAACAACATGAACAACAAAAACAACAAGAGCAACAAGAACAACAAGAACAACCAGAACAACCGGAACAACAAGAACAACAAGAACAACAAGAACAACAAGGACAACAACAACAACAACAACAACAACAAGAACAACAAGAACAACCGGAACGACAAGAACGACAAGCACAACCAGAACAACAACAACAAGAACTACAAGGACAACAACAACAACAACAACAACAGGAACAACATGAACAGTAAGAACAACAAGATCAACAAGAACAACAACAACAAGATCAACAAGAACAACCGGAACAACAAGAACAACAAGAACAACCAGAACAACCAGAACAACAAGATCAACAAAAACAACAAGAACAACAAGAGCAACAAGAACAACAAGATCATCAAGAACAACGAGAACTACAACAACAACAAGGACAACAACAACAACTACAACAAGAACAGCAAGAACAACAACAACAACAACAACAACAAGAACAACAAGAACAACAAGAACAACAAGAACAACAAGAACAACAAGAACAACAAGAACAACAAGAACAACAAGAACAACAAGAACAACAAGAACAACAAGAACAACAAGAACAACAAGAACAACAAGAACAACAAGAAGAACAACAAGATCAACAAGAACAACAAGAACAACAAGAACAACAAGAACAACAAGAACGACAAGAACAACAAGAACAACAAGATCAACAAAAACAACAAGAACAACAAGAACAACGAGAACAACGAGAACAACGAGAACAACGAGAACAACGAGAACAACAAGAACAACAAGAACAACCAGAACAACAACAACAAGGACAACTAGAACAACAACAAGAACAACAACAAGAACAACAAAAACAACAAGAGCAACAAGAACAACAAGAACAACCAGAACAACCAGAACAACAAGAACAACAAGAACAACAAGAACAACAAGGACAACAACAACAACAACAACAACAAGAACAACAAGAACAACCGGAACGACAAGAACGACAAGCACAACCAGAACAACAACAACAAGAACTACAAGGACAACAACAACAACAACAACAACAGGAACAACATGAACAGTAAGAACAACAAGAACAACAAGAACAACAACAACAAGATCAACAAGAACAACCGGAACAACAAGAACAACAAGAACAACAAGAACAACCAGAACAACAAGATCAACAAAAACAACAAGAACAACAAGAGCAACAAGAACAACAAGATCATCAAGAACAACGAGAACTACAACAACAACAAGGACAACAACAACAACTACAACAAGAACAGCAAGAACAACAACAACAACAACAACAACAACAACAACAAGAACAACAAGAACAACAAGAACAACAAGAACAACAAGAACAACAAGAACAACAAGAACAACAAGAACAACAAGAACAACAAGAACAACAAGAACAACAAGAACAACAAGAACAACAAGAACAACAAGAACAACAAGAAGAACAACAAGAACAACAAGAACAACAAGAACAACAAGAACGACAAGAACAACAAGAACAACAAGATCAACAAAAACAACAAGAACAACAAGAACAACGAGAACAACGAGAACAACGAGAACAACGAGAACAACGAGAACAACGAGAACAACGAGAACAACGAGAACAACGAGAACAACGAGAACAACAAGAACAACAAGAACAACAAGAACTACAACAACAACAAGGACAAGAGCAACAACTACAACAAGAACAACAAGAACAACAAGAACAACAAGAATAACAAGAACAACAAGAACAACAAGAACAACAAGAACGACAAGAGCAACAAGAGCAACAAGAGCAACAAGAGCCACAAGAACAACAAGACCAAAAATTGCAACAAGAACAACAAGAACAACAAGATCAACAAGATCAACAAGAACAACAAGAACAACAAGAACAACAAGAACAACAAGAACAACAAGAACAACAAGAACAACAAGAACAACCGGAACAACCGGAACAACAAGAACAACAAGAACAACAAGAACAACCAGAACAACAAGAACAACAAGAACAACCAGAACAACAAGATCAACAAAAACAACAAGATCAACAAGAACAACAAGAACCAGAAGAACAACAAGGACAACAAGGACAACAACAATAACAACAACAAGAACAACAAGAACAACAAGAAGAACAACAAGAACAACAAGAACAACAAGAACAACAAGAAGAACAACAAGAACAACAAGAAGAACAACAAGAAGAACAACAAGAACAACAAGAAGAACAACAAGAACAACAACAAGAACAACAACAAGAACAACAAGAACAACAACTAGAACAACAAGAACAACAAGAACAACAAGAACAACAAGAACAACAAGAACAACAAGAACAACAAGAACAACAAGAACAACAAGAACAACAAGAACAACAAGAACAACAAGAACAACAAGAACAACAAGAACAACAAGAACAACAAGAACAACAAGAACAACAAGAACAACAAGAACAACCGGAACAACCAGAACAACAAGAACAACAAGAACAACCAGAACAACAAGATCAACAAAAACAACAAGATCAACAAGAACAACAAGAACAACGAGAACAACGAGAACAACGAGAACAACGAGAACAACGAGAACAACGAGAACAACGAGAACAACAAGAACAACGAGAACAACGAGAACAACAAGAACAACAAGGACAACAACAAAAAGAACAACAAGAACAACAAGAACACCAAGAACAACAAGAACTACAACAACAACAAGGACAAGAACAACAACTACAACAAGAACAACAAGAACAACAAGAACAACAAGATCAACAAGATCAACAAGAACAACAAGAACAACAAGAACAACAAGAACAACAAGAACAACGAGAACAACAAGAACAACAAGAACAACCGGAACAACCGGAACAACAAGAACAACAAGAACAACAAGAACAACCAGAACAACAAGAACAACAAGAACAACCAGAACAACAAGATCAACAAAAACAACAAGATCAACAAGAACAACAAGAACCAGAAGAACAACAAGGACAACAAGGACAACAACAATAACAACAACAAGAACAACAAGAACAACAAGAAGAACAACAAGAACAACAAGAACAACAAGAACAACAAGAAGAACAACAAGAACAACAAGAAGAACAACAAGAAGAACAACAAGAACAACAAGAAGAACAACAAGAACAACAACAAGAACAACAACAAGAACAACAAGAACAACAACTAGAACAACAAGAACAACAAGAACAACAAGAACAACAAGAACAACAAGAACAACAAGAACAACAAGAACAACAAGAACAACAAGAACAACAAGAACAACAAGAACAACAAGAACAACAAGAACAACAAGAACAACAAGAACAACAAGAACAACAAGAACAACAAGAACAACAAGAACAACAAGAACAACAAGAACAACAAGAACAACAAGAACAACCGGAACAACCAGAACAACAAGAACAACAAGAACAACCAGAACAACAAGATCAACAAAAACAACAAGATCAACAAGAACAACAAGAACAACGAGAACAACGAGAACAACGAGAACAACGAGAACAACGAGAACAACGAGAACAACGAGAACAACAAGAACAACGAGAACAACGAGAACAACAAGAACAACAAGGACAACAACAAAAAGAACAACAAGAACAACAAGAACACCAAGAACAACAAGAACTACAACAACAACAAGGACAAGAACAACAACTACAACAAGAACAACAAGAACAACAAGAACAACAAGAACGACAAGAGCAACAAGAGGAACAACAAGAACAACAAGAAGAACAACGAGAACAACAACAAGAACAACAACAACAAGAACAACAGGAACAACAACAACAACAGGAACAACAACAACAACAAGAACGACAAGAACAACAACAACAACAACAACAAGAACAACAAGAACAACAAGGACAACAAGAACAACGAGAACAACGAGAACAACGAGAACAACGAGAACAACGAGAACAACGAGAACAACGAGAACAACGAGAACATCGAGAACAACGAGAACAACGAGAACAACAAGAACAACAACGAGAACAACAAGAACAACAAGAACAACAAGAACAGCAAGAACAACAAGTACAACAAGAACGACAAGAGCAACAAGAGCAACAAGAGCAACAAGAGCCACAAGAACAGCAAGACCAAAAATTGCAACAAGAACAACAAGAACAACAAGAACAACAAGATCAACAAGATCAACAAGAGCAACAAAAGCAACAAGAGCAACAAGAACAACAAGAACAACAAGAACAACAAGAACGACAAGAGCAACAAGAGCAACAAGAGCAACAAGAGCCACAAGAACAACAAGACCAAAAATTGCAACAAGAACAACAAGAACAACAAGAACAACAAGATCAACAAGATCAACAAGAACAACAAGAACAACAAGAACAACAAGAACAACAACAACAACCAGAACAACAACAACAAGGACAACTAGAACAACAACAAGAACAACAACAAGAACAACATGAACAACAAAAACAACAAGAACAACAAGAACAACAAGAACAACCAGAACAACCAGAACAACAAGAACAACAAGAACAACAAGAACAACAAGGACAACAACAACAACAACAACAACAAGAACAACAAGAACAACCGGAACGACAAGAACGACAAGCACAACCAGAACAACAACAACAAGAACTACAAGGACAACAACAACAACAACAACAACAGGAACAACATGAACAGTAAGAACAACAAGAACAACAACAACAAGATCAACAAGAACAACCGGAACAACAAGAACAACAAGAACAACAAGAACAACCAGAACAACAAGAACAACAAGAACAACAAGAACAACAAGAACAACCGGAACAACCAGAACAACAAGAACAACAAGAACAACCAGAACAACAAGATCAACAAAAACAACAAGATCAACAAGAACAACAAGAACAACGAGAACAACGAGAACAACGAGAACAACGAGAACAACGAGAACAACGAGAACAACAAGAACAACGAGAACAACGAGAACAACAAGAACAACAAGGACAACAACAAAAAGAACAACAAGAACAACAAGAACACCAAGAACAACAAGAACTACAACAACAACAAGGACAAGAACAACAACTACAACAAGAACAACAAGAACAACAAGAACAACAAGAACGACAAGAGCAACAAGAAGAACAACAAGAACAACAAGAAGAACAACGAGAACAACAACAAGAACAACAACAACAAGAACAACTGGAACAACAACAACAACAGGAACAACAACAACAACAAGAACGACAAGAACAACAACAACAACAACAACAAGAACAACAAGAACAACAAGAACAACAAGAACAACGAGAACAACGAGAACAACGAGAACAACGAGAACAACGAGAACAACGAGAACAACGAGAACAACGAGAACATCGAGAACAACGAGAACAACGAGAACAACAAGAACAGCAAGAACAACAAGTACAACAAGAACGACAAGAGCAACAAGAGCAACAAGAGCAACAAGAGCCACAAGAACAGCAAGACCAAAAATTGCAACAAGAACAACAAGAACAACAAGATCAACAAGATCAACAAGAGCAACAAAAGCAACAAGAGCAACAAGAACAACAAGAACAACAAGAACAACAAGAACGACAAGAGCAACAAGAGCAACAAGAGCAACAAGAGCCACAAGAACAACAAGACCAAACATTGCAACAAGAACAACAAGAACAACAAGAACAACAAGATCAACAAGATCAACAAAAACAACAAGAACAACAAGAACAACAAGAACAACAACAACAACCAGAACAACAACAACAAGGACAACTAGAACAACAACAAGAACAACAACAAGAACAACATGAACAACAAAAACAACAAAAACAACAAGAACAACAAGAACAACAAGAACAACCAGAACAACCAGAACAACAAGAACAACAAGAACAACAAGAACAACAAGGACAACAACAACAACAACAACAACAAGAACAACAAGAACAACCGGAACGACAAGAACGACAAGCACAACCAGAACAACAACAACAAGAACTACAAGGACAACAACAACAACAACAACAACAACAACAGGAACAACATGAACAGTAAGAACAACAAGAACAACAACAACAAGATCAACAAGAACAACCGGAACAACAAGAACAACAAGAACAACAAGAACAACCAGAACAACAAGATCAACAAAAACAACAAGAACAACAAGAGCAACAAGAACAACAAGATCATCAAGAACAACGAGAACTACAACAACAACAAGGACAACAACAACAACTACAACAAGAACAGCAAGAACAACAACAACAACAACAACAACAACAACAAGAACAACAAGAACAACAAGAACAACAAGAACAACAAGAACAACAAGAACAACAAGAACAACAAGAACAACAAGAACAACAAGAACAACAAGAACAACAAGAACAACAAGAACAACAACAACAACAAGAACAACAAGAACAACAAGAACAACAAGAACGACAAGAGCAACAAGAGCAACAAGAGCAACAAGAGCCACAAGAACAACAAGACCAAAAATTGCAACAAGAACAACAAGAACAACAAGAACAACAAGATCAACAAGATCAACAAGAACAACAAGAACAACAAGAACAACAATAACAACAACAAGAACAACAAGAACAACAAGAACAACAAGAACAACCAGAACAACAAGAACAACAAGAACAACAAGATCAACAAGAACAACAAGAACAACAAGAACAACAAGAACAACAAGAACAACAAGAACAACAAGAACAACAAGAACAACAACAACAACAACAAGAACAACAAGAACAACAAGAACGACAAGAGCAACAAGAGCAACAAGAGCAACAAGAGCCACAAGAACGACAAGAACGACAAGACCAAAAATTGCAACAAGAACAACAAGAACAACAAGATCAACAAGATCAACAAGAACAACAAGAACAACAAGGACAACAAGAACAACCAGAACAACAACAACAAGGACAACTAGAACAACAACAAGAACAACAACAAGAACAACATGAACAACAAAATCAACAAGAGCAACAAGAACAACAAGAACAACAAGAAGAACAACAAGAACAAAAAGAAGAACAACGAGAACAACAACAAGAACAACAACAACAAGAACAACAAGAACAACAAGAACAACAAGATCAACAAGATCAACGAGAACAACAAGAACAACAAGAACAACAAGAGCAACAAGAACAACAAGAACAACAAGAACAACCAGTACAACCAGAACAACAATAACAAGAACAACAAGAACAACAAGAACAACAAGAACAACAAGAACAACAAGAACAACAAGAACAACAAGAACAACAAGAACAACAAGAACAACAAGAACAACAAGAACAACAAGAAGAACAACAAGGACAACAAGAACAACAAGAACGACAAGAACAACAAGAACAACAAGAAGAACAACAAGAACAACAAGAAGAACAACGAGAACAACAACAAGAACAACAACAACAAGAACAACAGGAACAACAACAACAACAGGAACAACAACAACAACAAGAACGACAAGAACAACAACAACAACAACAAGAAGAACAACAAGAACAACAAGAACAACAAGAACAACGAGAACAACGAGAACAACGAGAACAACGAGAACAACGAGAACAACGAGAACAACGAGAACAACGAGAACAACGAGAACAACGAGAACAACGAGAACATCGAGAACAACGAGAACAACGAGAACAACAAGAACAACAATGAGAACAACAAGAACAACAAGAACAGCAAGAACAACAAGAACAACAAGAGCAACAAGAGCCACAAGAACAGCAAGACCAAAAATTGCAACAAGAACAACAAGAACAACAAGATCAACAAGATCAACAAGAACAACAAGAACAACAAGAACAACAAGAACAACAAGAACAACAAGAACAACCAGAACAACAACAACAAGGGCAACTAGAACAACAACAAGAACAACAACAAGAACAACATGAACAACAAAAACAACAAGAGCAACAAGAACAACAAGAACAACCAGAACAACCGGAACAACAAGAACAACAAGAACAACAAGAACAACAAGGACAACAACAACAACAACAACAACAACAAGAACAACAAGAACAACCGGAACGACAAGAACGACAAGCACAACCAGAACAACAACAACAAGAACTACAAGGACAACAACAACAACAACAACAACAGGAACAACATGAACAGTAAGAACAACAAGATCAACAAGAACAACAACAACAAGATCAACAAGAACAACCGGAACAACAAGAACAACAAGAACAACCAGAACAACCAGAACAACAAGATCAACAAAAACAACAAGAACAACAAGAGCAACAAGAACAACAAGATCATCAAGAACAACGAGAACTACAACAACAACAAGGACAACAACAACAACTACAACAAGAACAGCAAGAACAACAACAACAACAACAACAACAACAAGAACAACAAGAACAACAAGAACAACAAGAACAACAAGAACAACAAGAACAACAAGAACAACAAGAACAACAAGAACAACAAGAACAACAAGAACAACAAGAACAACAAGAACAACAAGAACAACAAGAACAACAAGAACAACAAGAACGACAAGAGCAACAAGAGCAACAAGAGCAACAAGAGCCACAAGAACAACAAGACCAAAAATTGCAACAAGAACAACAAGATCAACAAGATCAACAAGATCAACAAGATCAACAAGAACAACAAGAACAACAAGAACAACAAGAACACCAAGAACAACAAGAACAACAAGAGCAACAAGAACAACAAGAACAACAAGATCAACAAGATCAACAAAAACAACAAGAACAACAAGAACAACAAGAACAAGAACAGCAAGAACAACAACAGCAAGAACAGCATGAACAACTACAACAAGAACAACAGGAACAACAACAACAACAGGAACAACAAGAACAACAAGAACAACAAGAACAACAAGAACAACAAGAACAACAAGAACAACAAGAACAACAAGAACAACAAGAACAACAAGAACGACAAGAGCAACAAGAGCAACAAGAGCAACAAGAGCCACAAGAACAACAAGACCAAAAATTGCAACAAGAACAACAAGATCAACAAGATCAACAAGATCAACAAGAACAACAAGAACAACAAGAACAACAAGAACAACAAGAACAACAAGAACAACAAGAACAACAAGAACAACCGGAACAACAAGAACAACAAGAACAACAAGAACAACCAGAACAACAAGATCAACAAAAACAACAAGAACAACAAGAACAACAAGATCAACAAGAACAACAAGAACAACAAGAACAACAAGAACAACAAGGACAACAAGGACAACAACAATAACAACAACAAGAACAACGAGAACAACGAGAACAACGAGAACAACGAGAACAACGAGAACAACGAGAACAACGAGAACAACGAGAACAACAAGATCAACAAGAACAACAAGAACAACAAGAACAACAAGAACAACAAAAACAACAAGAACAACAAGAACAACAAGAACAACAAGAACAACAAGAACATCAAGAACAACAAGAACAACAAGTACAACAAGAACAACAAGAACAAAAGGAGAACAACAAGAACAACAAGAAGAACAAGAACAACAAGGACAACAACAAGAACAACAAGAAGAACAACAAGAACAACAACAAGAACAACAACAACAACTAGAACAACAGGAACAACAAGAACACCAAGAACAACAAGAACAACAAGAGCAACAAGAACAACAAGAACAACAAGATCAACAAGATCAACAAAAACAACAAGAACAACAAGAACAACAAGAACAACAAGAACAACAAGAACAACAAGAACAACAAGAACAACAAGAACAACAAGAACAAGAACAGCAAGAACAGCATGAACAACAACAACAAGAACAACAGGAACAACAACAACAACAGGAACAACAAGAACAACAAGAACAACAAGAACAACAAGAACAACAAGAACAACAAGAACAACAAGAACAACAAGAACAACAAGAACAACAAGAACGACAAGAACGACAAGAGCAACAAGAACAACAAGAACAACAAGAACAACAAGAACAACAAGAACAACAAGAACAACAAGAACAACAAGAACAACAAGAACAACAAGAACAACAAGAAGAACAACAAGAACAACAAGAACAACAAGAACGACAAGAACAACAGGAACAACAAGAAGAACAACAAGAACAACAAGAACAACAAGAACAACAACAAGAACAACAAGAAGAACAAGAACAACAACAAGAACAACAACAACAACAACTAGAACAACAAGAACAACAAGAACACCAAGAACAACAAGAACAACAAGAACAACAAGAACAACAAGAACAACAAGAACAACAAGAACAACCGGAACAACAAGAACAACAAGAACAACAAGAACAACAAGAACAACCAGAACAACAAGATCAACAAAAACAACAAGAACAACAAGAACAACAAGATCAACAAGAACAACAAGAACAACAAGAACAACAAGGACAACAAGGACAACAACAATAACAACAACAAGAACAACAAGAACAACGAGAACAACGAGAACAACGAGAACAACGGGAACAACGAGAACAACGAGAACAACAAGAACAACCAGAACAACAAGAACAACGAGAACAACGAGAACAACAAGAACAACCAGAACAACAAGAACAACCAGAACAGCAAGAAGAACAACAAGAACAACAAGAACAACAAGAACAACAAGATCAACAAAAACAACAAGAACAACAAGAACAACAAGAACAACAAGAACAACAAGAACAACAAGAACAACCAGAATAACGAGAACAACGAGAACAACGAGAACAACGAGAACAACGAGAACAACGAGAACAACGAGAACAACGAGAACAACGAGAACAACAAGAACAACAAGAACAACAAGAACGACTAGAGCAACAAGAGCAACAAGAGCAACAAGAGCCACAAGAACAACAAGGACAACAAGGACAACAACAATAACAACAAGCACAACAACAAGAACAACAAGAACAACGAGAACAACGAGAACAACGAGAACAACGAGAGCAACGAGAACAACGAGAACAACGAGAACAACGAGAACAACGAGAACAACGAGAACAACGAGAACAACAAGAACAACAAGAACAACAAGAACAACAAGAACAACAAGAACAACAAGAACAACAAGAACAACAAGAACAACAAGAACAACAAGAAGAACAACAAGAACAACAAGAACCACAAGAACGACAAGAACAACAGGAACAACAAGAAGAACAACAAGAACAACAAGAACAACAAGAACAACAAGAACAACAACAAGAAGAACAAGAACAACAACAAGAACAACAACAACAACAACTAGAACAACAAGAACAACAAGAGCACCAAGAACAACAAGAACAACAAGGACAACAAGAACAACAAGAACAACAAGATCAACAAGATCAACAAAAACAACAAGAACAACAAGAACAACAAGAACAACAAGAACAACAAGAACGACAAGAGCAACAAGAGCAACAAGAGCAACAAGAGCCACAAGAACAACAAGACCAAAAATTGCAACAAGAACAACAAGAACAACAAGAACAACAAGATCAACAAGATCAACAAGATCAACAAGAACAACAAGAACAACAAGAACAACAAGAACAACAAGAACAACAAGAACAACAAGAACAACAAGAACAACAAGAACAACAAGAACAACAAGAACAACAAGAACAACAAGAACAACAAGAACAACCGGAACAACAAGAACAACAAGAACAACAAGAACAACCAGAACAACAAGATCAACAAAAACAACAAGAACAACAAGAACAACAAGATCAACAAGAACAACAAGAACAACAAGGACAACAACAATAACAACAACAAGAACAACGAGAACAACGAGAACAACGAGAACAACGAGAACAACGAGAACAACGAGAACAACGAGAACAACAAGAACAACAAGAACAACAAGAACAACAACAAGAAGAACAAGAATAACGAGAACGACGAGAACAACAAGACCAAAAATTGCAGCAAGAACAACAAGAACAACAAGAACAACAAGAACAACGAGAACAACGAGAACAACTAGAACACCGGAAACAACGAGAACAACAAAAGCAACAAGAGCAACAAGAGCAGCAAGAACAACAAGATCAACAACAACAACAAGAACAACAAGAACAAGAATAACAAGAACAACAACAACAAGAACAACAAGAACAACAAGAACAACAAGAACAACAACAACAGTAAGAACAACAAGAAGAACAATAAGAACAAGAAGAAGAAGAACAACAAGAATAACAAGAACAACAACAAGAAGACTAACATCAAGAACAACAAGAACAACAAGAACAACAAGAACAACAAGAACAACAAGAACAACAAGAACAACAAGAACAAGAAGAACAACAAGAACAACAACAACATGAACAACAAGAGCAACAACAACCAGAACAACAAGAACAACAACAACAAGTACAACAAGAACAAAATCGACAAGAACAACAAGAACAACAAGAACAACAGGAACAAGAACAACAGGAACAAGAACGACAAGAACAACAAGAACAACAGCAACATGAACAACCAGAACAACAAGAACAACAAGAACAACAAGAACAACAAGAACAACAAGAACAACAAGAACAACAAGAACAACAAGAACAACAAGAACAACAAGAACAACTAGAACAACAACAACATGAACAACAAGAGCAACAACAACCAGAACAACAAGAACAACAACAACAAGTACAACAAGAACAAAAACGACAAGAACAACAAGAACAACAAGAACAACAGGAACAAGAACGACAAGAACAACAGCAACATGAACAACAAGAACAACAAGAACAACAAGAACAACAAGAACAACAAGAACAACAAGAACAACAAGAACAACGAGAACAACGAGAACAACGAGAACAACGAGAGCAACGAGAACAACGGTAACAATGAGAACAACAAGAGCAACAAGAGCAACAAGAACAACAAGAACAACAAGAATAACAAGAACAACAACAACAAGAACAACAAGAACAACAAGAACAACAACAACAACAACAACAGTAAGAACAACAAGAAGAACAATAAGAACAAGAAGAAGAAGAACAACAAGAACAACAAGAACAACAAGAACAACAAGAACAACAAGAACAACAAGAACAACAAGAACAACAAGAACAACAAGAACAACAAGAACAACAAGAACAACAAGAACAACAAGAACAACAAGAACAACAAGAACAACAAGAACAACAAGAACAACAAGAACAACAAGAACAACAAGAACAACAAGAACAACAAGAACAACAAGAACAACAAGAACAACAAGAACAACAAGAACAACAAGAACAACAAGAACATCAAGAACAACAAGAACAACAAGAACAACAACAACGACAACAACAACAAGAACAAGAACAACAGGAACAACAACAGCAAGAACAACAAGAACAACAAGAACAACAAGAGCAACAAGACCAACAAGAGCAACAAGAACAACAAGAACAACAAGAACAACAAGAACAACAAGAACAACAAGAACAACAAAAACAACAAGAACAACAAGAACAACAAGAACAACAAGAACAACCGGAACAACAAGAACAACAAGAACAACAAGAACAACAAGAACAACAACAACAACCAGAACAACAACAACAAGGACAACTAGAACAACAACAAGAACAACAACAAGAACAACATGAACAACAAAAACAACAAGAACAACAAGAACAACCAGAACAACCAGAACAACAAGAACAACAAGAACAACAAGAACAACAAGGACAACAACAACAACAACAACAACAAGAACAACCGGAACGACAAGAACGACAAGCACAACCAGAACAACAACAACAAGAACTACAAGGACAACAACAACAACAACAACAACAGGAACAACATGAACAGTAAGAACAACAAGAACAACAACAACAAGATCAACAAGAACAACCGGAACAACAAGAACAACAAGAACAACAAGAACAACAAGAACAACAAGAACAACAAGAACAACAAGAACAACAAGAACAACAAGAACATCAAGAACAACAAGAACAACAAGAACAACAACAACGACAACAACAACAAGAACAAGAACAACAGGAACAACAACAGCAAGAACAACAAGAACAACAAGAACAACAAGAGCAACAAGACCAACAAGAGCAACAAGAACAACAAGAACAACAAGAACAACAAGAACAACAAGAACAACAAGAACAACAAAAACAACAAGAACAACAAGAACAACAAGAACAACAAGAACAACCGGAACAACAAGAACAACAAGAACAACAAGAACAACAAGAACAACAACAACAACCAGAACAACAACAACAAGGACAACTAGAACAACAACAAGAACAACAACAAGAACAACATGAACAACAAAAACAACAAGAACAACAAGAACAACCAGAACAACCAGAACAACAAGAACAACAAGAACAACAAGAACAACAAGGACAACAACAACAACAACAACAACAAGAACAACCGGAACGACAAGAACGACAAGCACAACCAGAACAACAACAACAAGAACTACAAGGACAACAACAACAACAACAACAACAGGAACAACATGAACAGTAAGAACAACAAGAACAACAACAACAAGATCAACAAGAACAACCGGAACAACAAGAACAACAAGAACAACAAGAACAACCAGAACAACAAGATCAACAAAAACAACAAGAACAACAAGAGCAACAAGAACAACAAGATCATCAAGAACAACGAGAACTACAACAACAACAAGGACAACAACAACAACTACAACAAGAACAGCAAGAACAACAACAACAACAACAACAACAACAACAAGAACAACAAGAACAACAAGAACAACAAGAACAACAAGAACAACAAGAACAACAAGAACAACAAGAACAACAAGAACAACAAGAACAACAAGAACAACAAGAACAACAAGAACAACAACAACAACAAGAACAACAAGAACAACAAGAACAACAAGAACGACAAGAGCAACAAGAGCAACAAGAGCAACAAGAGCCACAAGAACAACAAGACCAAAAATTGCAACAAGAACAACAAGAACAACAAGAACAACAAGATCAACAAGATCAACAAGAACAACAAGAACAACAAGAACAACAATAACAACAACAAGAACAACAAGAACAACAAGAACAACAAGAAGAACAACAAGAACAACAAGAACAACAAGAACAACAAGAAGAACAACAAGAACAACAAGAAGAACAACAAGAAGAACAAGAAGAACAACAAGAAGAACAACAAGAACAACAACAAGAACAACAACTAGAACAACAAGAACAACAAGAACAACAAGAACAACAAGAACAACAAGAACAACAAGAACAACAAGAACAACAAGAACAACAAGAACAACAAGAACAACAAGAACAACAAGAACAACAAGAACAACCGGAACAACCAGAACAACAAGAACAACAAGAACAACCAGAACAACAAGATCAACAAAAACAACAAGATCAACAAGAACAACAAGAACAACGAGAACAACGAGAACAACGAGAACAACGAGAACAACGAGAACAACGAGAACAACGAGAACAACGAGAACAACGAGAACAACGAGAACAACAAGAACAACAAGGACAACAACAAAAAGAACAACAAGAACAACAAGAACACCAAGAACAACAAGAACTACAACAACAACAAGGACAAGAACAACAACTACAACAAGAACAACAAGAACAACAAGAACAACAAGAACGACAAGAGCAACAAGAAGAACAACAAGAACAACAAGAAGAACAACGAGAACAACAACAAGAACAACAACAACAAGAACAACAGGAACAACAACAACAACAGGAACAACAACAACAACAAGAACGACAAGAACAACAACAACAACAACAACAAGAACAACAAGAACAACAAGAACAACAAGAACAACGAGAACAACGAGAACAACGAGAACAACGAGAACAACGAGAACAACGAGAACAACGAGAACAACGAGAACATCGAGAACAACGAGAACAACAAGAACAACAACGAGAACAACAAGAACAACAAGAACAACAAGAACAAGAAGAACAGCAAGAACAACAAGTACAACAAGAACGACAAGAGCAACAAGAGCAACAAGAGCAACAAGAGCCACAAGAACAGCAAGACCAAAAATTGCAACAAGAACAACAAGAACAACAAGATCAACAAGATCAACAAGAGCAACAAAAGCAACAAGAGCAACAAGAACAACAAGAACAACAAGAACAACAAGAACGACAAGAGCAACAAGAGCAACAAGAGCAACAAGAGCCACAAGAACAACAAGACCAAAAATTGCAACAAGAACAACAAGAACAACAAGAACAACAAGATCAACAAGATCAACAAGAACAACAAGAACAACAAGAACAACAAGAACAACAACAACAACCAGAACAACAACAACAAGGACAACTAGAACAACAACAAGAACAACAACAAGAACAACATGAACAACAAAAACAACAAGAACAACAAGAACAACAAGAACAACCAGAACAACCAGAACAACAAGAACAACAAGAACAACAAGAACAACAAGGACAACAACAACAACAACAACAACAAGAACAACAAGAACAACCGGAACGACAAGAACGACAAGCACAACCAGAACAACAACAACAAGAACTACAAGGACAACAACAACAACAACAACAGGAACAACATGAACAGTAAGAACAACAAGAACAACAACAACAAGATCAACAAGAACAACCGGAACAACAAGAACAACAAGAACAACAAGAACAACCAGAACAACAAGATCAACAAAAACAACAAGAACAACAAGAGCAACAAGAACAACAAGATCATCAAGAACAACGAGAACTACAACAACAACAAGGACAACAACAACAACTACAACAAGAACAGCAAGAACAACAACAACAACAACAACAACAAGAACAACAAGAACAACAAGAACAACAAGAACAACAAGAACAACAAGAACAACAAGAACAACAAGAACAACAAGAACAACAAGAACAACAACAACAACAAGAACAACAAGAACAACAAGAACAACAAGAACGACAAGAGCAACAAGAGCAACAAGAGCAACAAGATCATCAAGAACAACGAGAACTACAACAACAACAAGGACAACAAGAACAACTACAACAAGAACAGCAAGAACAACAACAACAACAACAACAACAACAACAACAACAAGAACAACAAGAACAACAAGAACAACAAGAACAACAAGAACAACAAGAACAACAAGAACAACAAGAACAACAAGAACAACAAGAACAACAAGAACAACAAGAACAACAAGAACAACAAGAACAACAAGAACAACAAGAACAACAAGAACAACAAGAACAACAAGAAGAACAACAAGAACAACAAGAACAACAAGAAGAACATCAAGAACAACAAGAACAACAAGAAGAACAACAAGAACAACAAGAACAACAAGAAGAACAACAAGAACAACAAGAAGAACAACAAGAACAACAACAAGAACAACAACAACAACAACTAGAACAACAAGAACAACAAGAACAACAAGAACAACAAGAACAACAAGAACAACAAGAACAACAAGAACAACAAGAACAAGAACAGCAAGAACAACAACAGCAAGAACAACATGAACAACAACAACAAGAACAACAAAAACAAGAACAACAGGAACAACAACAACAACAAGAACGACAAGAACAACAACAACAACAACAAGAACAACAAGAACAACAAGAACAACGAGAACAACGAGAATAACGAGAACAACGAGAACAACGAGAACAACGAGAACAACGAGAACAACGAGAACAACGAGAACAACGAGAACAACGAGAACAACGAGAACAACGAGAACAACGAGAACAACGAGTACAACGAGAACAACGAGAACAACAACAACAACAACGAGAACAACAAGAACAACAAGAACAACAAGAACAGCAAGAACAACAAGAACAAAAAGAACGACAAGAGCAACAAGAGCAACAAGAGCAACAAGAGCCACAAGAACAACAAGACCAAAAATTGCAACAAGAACAACAAGAACAACAAGAACAACAAGATCAACAAGATCAACAAGAACAACAAGAACAACAAGAACAACAAGAACAACAAGAACAACAAGAACAACAAAAACAACAAGAACAACAAGAATAACAAGAACAACAAGAACAACAAGAACAACAAGAACAACAAGAACAACAAGAACAACAAGAACAACAAGAACAAGAACAGCAAGAACAACAACAGCAAGAACAACATGAACAACAACAACAAGAACAACAAAAACAAGAACAACAGGAACAACAACAACAACAAGAACGACAAGAACAACAACAACAACAACAAGAACAACAAGAACAACAAGAACAACGAGAACAACGAGAATAACGAGAACAACGAGAACAACGAGAACAACGAGAACAACGAGAACAACGAGAACAACGAGAACAACGAGAACAACGAGAACAACGAGAACAACGAGAACAACGAGAACAACGAGTACAACGAGAACAACGAGAACAACAACAACAACAACGAGAACAACAAGAACAACAAGAACAACAAGAACAGCAAGAACAACAAGAACAAAAAGAACGACAAGAGCAACAAGAGCAACAAGAGCAACAAGAGCCACAAGAACAACAAGACCAAAAATTGCAACAAGAACAACAAGAACAACAAGAACAACAAGATCAACAAGATCAACAAGAACAACAAGAACAACAAGAACAACAAGAACAACAAGAACAACAAGAACAACAAAAACAACAAGAACAACAAGAATAACAAGAACAACAAGAACAACAAGAACAACAAGAACAACAAGAACAACAAGAACAACAAGAACAACAAGTACAACAAGAACAACAAGAACAACAAGAAGAACAACAAGAACAATAAGAACAACAAGAAGAACAAGAACAACAAGGACAACAACAAGAACAACAAGAAGAACAACAAGAACAACAACAAGAACAACAACAACAACAACTAGAACAACAAGAACAACAAGAACACCAAGCACAACAAGAACAACAAGAGCAACAAGAACAACAAGAACAACAAGATCAACAAGATCAACAAAAACAACAAGAACAACAAGAACAACAAGAACAAGAACAGCAAGAACAACAACAGCAAGAACAGCATGAACAACTACAACAAGAACAACAGGAACAACAACAACAACAGGAACAACAAGAACAACAAGAACAACAAGAACAACAAGAACAACAAGAACAACAAGAACAACAAGAACAACAAGAACAACAAGAACAACAAGAACGACAAGAGCAACAAGAGCAACAAGAGCAACAAGAGCCACAAGAACAACAAGACCAAAAATTGCAACAAGAACAACAAGATCAACAAGATCAATAAGATCAACAAGAACAACAAGAACAACAAGAACAACAAGAACACCAAGAACAACAAGAACAACAAGAGCAACAAGAACAACAAGAACAACAAGATCAACAAGATCAACAAAAACAACAAGAACAACAAGAACAACAAGAACAAGAACAGCAAGAACAACAACAGCAAGAACAGCATGAACAACTACAACAAGAACAACAGGAACAACAACAACAACAGGAACAACAAGAACAACAAGAACAACAAGAACAACAAGAACAACAAGAACAACAAGAACAACAAGAACAACAAGAACAACAAGAACAACAAGAACGACAAGAGCAACAAGAGCAACAAGAGCAACAAGAGCCACAAGAACAACAAGACCAAAAATTGCAACAAGAACAACAAGATCAACAAGATCAACAAGATCAACAAGAACAACAAGAACAACAAGAACAACAAGAACAACAAGAACAACAAGAACAACAAGAACAACAAGAACAACCGGAACAACAAGAACAACAAGAACAACAAGAACAACCAGAACAACAAGATCAACAAAAACAACAAGAACAACAAGAACAACAAGATCAACAAGAACAACAAGAACAACAAGAACAACAAGAACAACAAGGACAACAAGGACAACAACAATAACAACAACAAGAACAACGAGAACAACGAGAACAACGAGAACAACGAGAACAACGAGAACAACGAGAACAACAAGATCAACAAGAACAACAAGAACAACAAAAACAACAAGAACAACAAGAACAACAAGAACAACAAGAACAACAAGAACATCAAGAACAACAAGAACAACAAGTACAACAAGAACAACAAGAACAACAAGAAGAACAACAAGAACAACAAGAAGAACAAGAACAACAAGGACAACAACAAGAACAACAAGAAGAACAACAAGAACAACATCAAGAACAACAACAACAACAACAACTAGAACAACAGGAACAACAAGAACACCAAGAACAACAAGAGCAACAAGAGCAACAAGAACAACAAGAACAACAAGATCAACAAGATCAACAAAAACAACAAGAACAACAAGAACAACAAGAACAACAAGAACAACAAGAACAACAAGAACAACCAGAACAACAAGAACAAGAACAGCAAGAACAGCATGAACAACAACAACAAGAACAACAGGAACAACAACAACAACAGGAACAACAAGAACAACAAGAACAACAAGAACAACAAGAACAACAAGAACAACAAGAACAACAAGAACAACAAGAACAACAAGAACAACAAGAACAACAAGAACAACAAGAACGACAAGAGCAACAAGAGCAACAAGAACAACAAGAACAACAAGAACAACAAGAACAACAAGAACAACAAGAACAACAAGAACAACAAGAACAACAAGAACAACAAGAACAACAAGAAGAACAACAAGAACAACAAGAACAACAAGAACGACAAGAACAACAGGAACAACAAGAAGAACAACAAGAACAACAAGAACAACAAGAACAACAACAAGAACAACAAGAAGAACAAGAACAACAACAAGAACAACAACAACAACAACTAGAACAACAAGAACAACAAGAACACCAAGAACAACAAGAACAACAAGAACAACAAGAACAACAAGAACAACAAGAACAACAAGAACAACCGGAACAACAAGAACAACAAGAACAACAAGAACAACAAGAACAACCAGAACAACAAGATCAACAAAAACAACAAGAACAACAAGAACAACAAGATCAACAAGAACAACAAGAACAACAAGAACAACAAGGACAACAAGGACAACAACAATAACAACAACAAGAACAACAAGTACAACGAGAACAACGAGAACAACGAGAACAACGAGAACAACGAGAACAACGAGAACAACGAGAACAACGAGAACAACAAGAACAACCAGAACAACAAGAACAACGAGAACAACGAGAACAACAAGAACAACCAGAACAACAAGAACAACCAGAACAGCAAGAAGAACAACAAGAACAACAAGAACAACAAGAACAACAAGATCAACAAAAACAACAAGAACAACAAGAACAACAAGAACAACAAGAACAACAAGAACAACAAGAACAACAAGAACAACCAGAATAACGAGAACAACGAGAACAACGAGAACAACGAGAACAACGAGAACAACGAGAACAACGAGAACAACGAGAACAACGAGAACAACAAGAACAACAAGAACAACAAGAACGACTAGAGCAACAAGAGCAACAAGAGCCACAAGAACAACAAGGACAACAAGGACAACAACAATAACAACAACAACAACAACAAGAACAACAAGAACAATGAGAACAACGAGAACAACGAGAACAACGAGAGCAACGAGAACAACGAGAACAACGAGAACAACGAGAACAACGAGAACAACGAGAACAACGAGAACAACAAGAACAACAAGAACAACAAGAACAACAAGAACAACAAGAACAACAAGAACAACAAGAACAACAAGAACAACAAGAACAACAAGAACAACAAGAAGAACAACAAGAACAACAAGAACCACAAGAACGACAAGAACAACAGGAACAACAAGAAGAACAACAAGAACAACAAGAACAACAAGAACAACAACAAGAAGAACAAGAACAACAACAAGAACAACAACAACAACAACTAGAACAACAAGAACAACAAGAGCACCAAGAACAACAAGGACAACAAGAACAACAAGAACAACAAGATCAACAAGATCAACAAAAACAACAAGAACAACAAGAACAACAAGAACAACAAGAACAAGAACAGCAAGAACAACAACAGCAAGAACAGCATGAACAACAACAACAAGAACAACAGGAACAACAACAACAACAGGAACAACAAGAACCACAACGACAAGAACAACAACAACAAGAACAACAAAAACAAGAACAACAAGAACAACAACAAGAACAACAAGAGCAACAAGAACAACAAGAGCAATAAGAGCAACAAGAACAACAAGATCATCAAGAACAACAAGCACAACAAGAACAACAAGGACAACAACAACAAGAACAATAAGGACAACAACAACAAAAAGAACAACAAGAACAACAAGAACAACAAGAACAACAAGAACAACAAGAAGAACAACAAGAACAACAACAAGAACAACAACAACAACAACTAGAACAACAAGAACAACAACAACAACAGGCACACCAAGAACAACAAGAACAACAAGAAGAACAACAAGAACAACAAGAACAACAAGAACGACAAGAACAACAGGAACAACAAGAAGAACAACAAGAACAACAAGAACAACAAGAACAACAACAAGAACAACAAGAAGAACAAGAACAACAACAAGAACAACAACAACAACAACTAGAACAACAAGAACAACAAGAACACCAAGAACAACAAGAACAACAAGAACAACAAGAACAACAAGAACAACAAGAACAACAAGAACAACCGGAACAACAAGAACAACAAGAACAACAAGAACAACAAGAACAACCAGAACAACAAGATCAACAAAAACAACAAGAACAACAAGAACAACAAGATCAACAAGAACAACAAGAACAACAAGAACAACAAGGACAACAAGGACAACAACAATAACAACAACAAGAACAACAAGTACAACGAGAACAACGAGAACAACGAGAACAACGAGAACAACGAGAACAACGAGAACAACGAGAACAACAAGAACAACCAGAACAACAAGAACAACGAGAACAACGAGAACAACAAGAACAACCAGAACAACAAGAACAACCAGAACAGCAAGAAGAACAACAAGAACAACAAGAACAACAAGAACAACAAGATCAACAAAAACAACAAGAACAACAAGAACAACAAGAACAACAAGAACAACAAGAACAACAAGAACAACAAGAACAACCAGAATAACGAGAACAACGAGAACAACGAGAACAACGAGAACAACGAGAACAACGAGAACAACGAGAACAACGAGAACAACGAGAACAACAAGAACAACAAGAACAACAAGAACGACTAGAGCAACAAGAGCAACAAGAGCCACAAGAACAACAAGGACAACAAGGACAACAACAATAACAACAACAACAACAACAAGAACAACAAGAACAACGAGAACAACGAGAACAACGAGAACAACGAGAGCAACGAGAACAACGAGAACAACGAGAACAACGAGAGCAACGAGAACAACGAGAACAACGAGAACAACAAGAACAACAAGAACAACAAGAACAACAAGAACAACAAGAACAACAAGAACAACAAGAACAACAAGAACAACAAGAACAACAAGAACAACAAGAACAACAAGAACAACAAGAACAACAAGAAGAACAACAAGAACAACAAGAACCACAAGAACGACAAGAACAACAGGAACAACAAGAAGAACAACAAGAACAACAAGAACAACAAGAACAACAACAAGAAGAACAAGAACAACAACAAGAACAACAACAACAACAACTAGAACAACAAGAACAACAAGAGCACCAAGAACAACAAGGACAACAAGAACAACAAGAACAACAAGATCAACAAGATCAAGAAAAACAACAAGAACAACAAGAACAACAAGAACAACAAGAACAAGAACAGCAAGAACAACAACAGCAAGAACAGCATGAACAACAACAACAAGAACAACAGGAACAACAACAACAACAGGAACAACAAGAACCACAACGACAAGAACAACAACAACAAGAACAACAAAAACAAGAACAACAAGAACAACAACAAGAACAACAAGAGCAACAAGAACAACAAGAGCAATAAGAGCAACAAGAACAACAAGATCATCAAGAACAACAAGCACAACAAGAACAACAAGGACAACAACAACAAGAACAATAAGGACAACAACAACAAAAAGAACAACAAGAACAACAAGAACAACAAGAACAACAAGAACAACAAGAACAACAAGAACAACAAGAACGACAAGAGCAACAAGAGCAACAAGAGCAACAAGAGCCACAAGAACAACAAGACCAAAAATTGCAACAAGAACAACAAGAACAACAAGAACAACAAGATCAACAAGATCAACAAGATCAACAAGAACAACAAGAACAACAAGAACAACAAGAACAACAAGAACAACAAGAACAACAAGAACAACAAGAACAACAAGAACAACAAGAACAACAAGAACAACAAGAACAACAAGAACAACAAGAACAACCGGAACAACAAGAACAACAAGAACAACAAGAACAACCAGAACAACAAGATCAACAAAAACAACAAGAACAACAAGAACAACAAGATCAACAAGAACAACAAGAACAACAAGAACAACAAGGACAACAACAATAACAACAACAAGAACAACGAGAACAACGAGAACAACGAGAACAACGAGAACAACGAGAACAACGAGAACAACGAGAACAACGAGAACAACGAGAACAACAAGAACAACAAGAACAACCAGAACAACAAGAACAACCAGAACAGCAAGAAGAACAACAAGAACAACAAGAACAACAAGAACAACAAGATCAACAAAAACAACAAAAACAACAAGAACAACAAGAACAACAAGAACAACAAGAATAACGAGAACGACGAGAACAACGAGAACAACGAGAACAACGAGAACAACGAGAACAACGAGAACAACGAGAACAACAAGAACAACAAGAACAACAAGAACGACTAGAGCAACAAGAGCAACAAGAGCAACAAGAGCCACAAGAACAACAAGACCAAAAATTGCAGCAAGAACAACAAGAACAACAAGAACAACAAGAACAACAAGAACAACAAGAACAACAAGAACAACAAGAACAACAAGAACAACAAGAACAACCAGAACAACAATAACAAGAACAACAAGAACAACAAGAACAACAAGAACAACAAGAACAACAAGAACAACAAGAGGAACAACAAGAACAACAACAAGAACTACAAGAACAACAAGAAGAACAACAAGAACAACAAGAGGAACAACAAGAACAACAACAAGAACAACAACAACAACAACTAGAACAACAAGAACAACAAGAACAACAAGAGCAACAAGAACAACAAGAACAAGAACAGCAAGAACAACAACAGCAAGAACAACATGAACAACAACAACAAGAACAACAACAACAAGAACAACAGGAACAACAACAACAACAGGAACAACAACAACAACAAGAACGACAAGAACAACCACAACAACAACAACAAGAACAACAAGAACAACAAGAACAACGAGAACAACGAGAACAACGAGAACAACGAGAACAACGAGAACAACGAGAACAACGAGAACAACGAGAACAACGAGAACAACGAGAACAACGAGAACAACGAGTACAACGAGAACAACGAGAACAACAAGAACAACAACGAGAACAACAAGAACAACAAGAACAACAAGAACAGCAAGAACAACAAGAACAAAAAGAACGACAAGAGCAACAAGAGCAACAAGAGCAACAAGAGCCACAAGAACAACAAGACCAAAAATTGCAACAAGAACAACAAGAACAACAAGAACAACAAGATCAACAAGATCAACAAGATCAACAAGAACAACAAGAACAACAAGAACAACAAGAACAGCAAGATCAACAAGAACAACAAGAACAACAAGGACAACAAGGACAACAACAATAACAACAACAAGAACAACAAGAACAACGAGAACAACGAGAACAACGAGAACAACGAGAACAACGAGAACAACGAGAACAACGAGAACAACGAGAACAACCAGAGCAACAAGAACAACCAGAACAACGAGAACAACGAGAACAACGAGAACAACGAGAACAACGAGAGCAACGAGAACTACGAGAACAACGAGAACAACGAGAACAACGAGAACAACGAGAACAACGAGAACAACGAGAACAACGAGAACAACGAGAACAACGAGAACAACGAGAACAACGAGTACAACGAGAACAACGAGAACAACGAGAACAACAAGAACAACAACGAGAACAACAAGAACAACAAGAACAACAAGAACAGCAAGAACAACAAGAACAAAAAGAACGACAAGAGCAACAAGAGCAACAAGAGCCACAAGAGCCACAAGACCAAAAATTGCAACAAGAACAACAAGAACAACAAGAACAACAAGATCAACAAGATCAACAAGATCAACAAGAACAACAAGAACAACAAGAACAACAAGAACAGCAAGATCAACAAGAACAACAAGAACAACAAGAACAACAAGGACAACAAGGACAACAACAATAACAACAACAAGAACAACAAGAACAACGAGAACAACGAGAACAACGAGAACAACGAGAACAACGAGAACAACGAGAACAACCAGAGCAACAAGAACAACCAGAACAACAAGAACAACCAGAACAGCAAGAAAAACAACAAGAACGACAAGAACAACAAGATCAACAAAAACAACAAGAACAAAAGAACAACAAGAACAACAAGAACAACAAGAACAACGAGAACAACGAGAACAACGAGAACAACGAGAACAACGAGAACAACGAGAACAACGAGAACAACGAGAACAACAAGAACAACAAGAACAACAAGAACAACAACAAGAAGAACAAGAACAACAACAAGAACAACAACAACAACAACTAGAACAACAAGAACAACAAGAGCACCAAGAACAACAAGAACAACAAGGACAACAAGTACAACAAGAACAACAAGATCAACAAGATCAACAAAAACAACAAGAACAACAAGAACAACAAGAACAACAAGAACAAGAACAGCAAGAACAACAACAGCAAGAACAGCATGAACAACAACAACAAGAACAACAGGAACAACAACAACAACAACAGGAACAACAAGAACCACAACGACAAGAACAACAAAAACAAGAACAACAAGAACAACAACAAGAACAACAAGAGCAACAAGAACAACAAGAGCAATAAGAGCAACAAGAACAACAAGATCAACAAGAACAACAAGCACAACAAGAACAACAAGGACAACAACAACAAGAACAATAAGGACAACAACAACAAAAAGAACAACAAGAACAACAAGAACAACAAGAACAACAAGAACAACAAGAACAACAAGAACAACAAGAACAACAAGAAGAACAACAAGAACAACAACAACAACAACTAGAACAACAAGAACAACAACAACAACAGGCACACCAAGAACAACAAGAACTACAACAACAACAAGGACAAGAACAACAAAATAAACAAGAACAACAAGAACAACAAGAACAACAAGAACAACAAGAACAACAAGAACAACAAGAACAACAAGAACGACAAGAGCAACAAGAGCAACAAGAGCAACAAGAGCCACAAGAACAACAAGACCAAAAATTGCAACAAGAACAACAAGAACAACAAGAACAACAAGATCAACAAGATCAACAAGATCAACAAGAACAACAAGAACAACAAGAACAACAAGAACAACAAGAACAACAAGAACAACAAGAACAACAAGAACAACAAAAACAACAAGAACAACAAGAACAACAAGAACAACAAGAACAACAAGAACAACAAGAACAACAAGAACAAGAACAGCAAGAACAGCATGAACAACAACAACAAGAACAACAGGAACAACAACAACAACAGGAACAACAAGAACAACAAGAACAACAAGAACAACAAGAACAACAAGAACAACAAGAATAACGAGAACGACGAGAACAACGAGAACAACGAGAACAGCGAGAACAACGAGAACAACGAGAACAACAAGAACAACAAGAACGACTAGAGCAACAAGAGCAACAAGAGCAACAAGAGCCACAAGAACAACAAGACCAAAAATTGCAGCAAGAACAACAAGAACAACAAGAACAACAAGAACAACGAGAACAACGAGAACAACTAGAACACCGGAAACAACGAGAACAACAAAAGCAACAAGAGCAACAAGAGCAGCAAGAACAACAAGATCAACAACAACAACAAGAACAACAAGAACAAGAATAACAAGAACAACAACAACAAGAACAACAAGAACAACAAGAACAACAAGAACAACAACAACAGTAAGAACAACAAGAAGAACAATAAGAACAAGAAGAAGAAGAACAACAAGAATAACAAGAACAACAACAAGAAGACTAACATCAAGAACAACAAGAACAACAAGAACAACAAGAACAACAAGAACAACAAGAACAACAAGAACAACAAGAACAACAAGAACAACAAGAACAACAAGAACAACAAGAACAACAAGAACAACAAGAACAACAAGAACAACAAGAACAACAAGAACAACAAGAACAACAAGAACAACAAGAACAACAAGAACAACAACAACATGAACAACAAGAGCAACAACAACCAGAACAACAAGAACAACAACAACAAGTACAACAAGAACAAAATCGACAAGAACAACAAGAACAACAAGAACAACAGGAACAAGAACAACAGGAACAAGAACGACAAGAACAACAAGAACAACAGCAACATGAACAACCAGAACAACAAGAACAACAAGAACAACAAGAACAACAAGAACAACAAGAACAACAAGAACAACAAGAACAACAAGAACAACAAGAACAACAAGAACAACAAGAACAACAAGAACAACAAGAACAACAAGAACAACAAGAACAACAATAACAACAAGAACAACAACAACGACAACAAGAACAAGAACAAGAACAACAGGAACAACAACAGCAAGAACAACAAGAAGAAGAAGAACAACAAGAACAACAAGAGCAACAAGAGCAACAAGAACAAGAAGAACAACAAGAACAACAAGAACAACAAGAACAACAAGAAAAACAAGAACAACAAGAACAACTAGAACAACAACAACATGAACAACAAGAGCAACAACAACCAGAACAACAAGAACAACAACAACAAGTACAACAAGAACAAAAACGACAAGAACAACAAGAACAACAAGAACAACAGGAACAAGAACGACAAGAACAACAGCAACATGAACAACAAGAACAACAAGAACAACAAGAACAACAAGAACAACAAGAACAACAAGAACAACGAGAACAACGAGAACAACGAGAACAACGAGAGCAACGAGAACAACGGTAACAATGAGAACAACAAGAGCAACAAGAGCATCAAGAACAACAAGAACAACAAGAATAACAAGAACAACAACAACAAGAACAACAAGAACAAGAACGACAAGAACAACAAGAACAACAGCAACATGAACAACCAGAACAACAAGAACAACAAGAACAACAAGAACAACAAGAACAACAAGAACAACAAGAACAACAAGAACAACAAGAACAACAAGAACAACAAGAACAACAAGAACAACAAGAACAACAAGAACAACAAGAACAACAAGAACAACAAGAACAACAAGAACAACAAGAACAACAAGAACAACAAGAACAACAAGAACAACAAGAACAACAAGAACAACAAGAACAACAAGAACAACAAGAACAACAAGAACAACAAGAACAACAAGAACAACAAGAACATCAAGAACAACAAGAACAACAAGAACAACAACAACGACAACAACAACAAGAACAAGAACAACAGGAACAACAACAGCAAGAACAACAAGAACAACAAGAACAACAAGAGCAACAAGAACAACAAGAGCAACAAGAACAACAAGAACAACAAGAACAACAAGAACAAGAACAACAACATCTACCAGAACCACAACAACATGAACAACAAGAACAACAACAACAACAACATCAACAACAACAAGAACAACAAGAACAAGAACAACGGGAACAACAACAGCAAGAACAACAAGGACAAAAAGAATAACAAGAACAAGAAGAACAACAAGAACAACAAGAGCAACAAGAGCAACAATAACAACAAGAACAACAAGAACAACAAGAACAACAAGAAAAACAAGAACAACAAGAAAAACAAGATCAACAAGAACAACAAGAACAACAAGAACAACAAGAACAACAAGAACAACAAGAACAACAAGAACAACAAGAACAACCGGAACAACAAGAACAACAAGAACAACAAGAACAACCAGAACAACAAGATCAACAAAAACAACAAGAACAACAAGAACAACAAGATCAACAAGAACAACAAGAACAACAAGAACAACAAGAACAACAAGAACAACAAGGACAACAAGGACAACAACAATAACAACAACAAGAACAACGAGAACAACGAGAACAACGAGAACAACGAGAACAACGAGAACAACGAGAACATCGAGAACAACAAGATCAACAAGAACAACAAGAACAACAAGAACAACAAGAACAACAAAAACAACAAGAACAACAAGGACAACAAGAACAACAAGAACAACAAGAACATCAAGAACAACAAGAACAACAAGTACAACAAGAACAACAAGAACAACAAGAAGAACAACAAGAACAACAAGAAGAACAAGAACAACAAGGACAACAACAAGAACAACAAGAAGAACAACAAGAACAACAACAAGAACAACAACAACAACAACTAGAACAACAGGAACAACACGAACAACAAGAACAACAAGAACAACAAGAACAACAAGAACAACAAGAACAACAAGAACGACAAGAGCAACAAGAGCAACAAGAACAACAAGAACAACAAGAACAACAAGAACAACAAGAACAACAAGAACAACAAGAACAACAAGAACAACAAGAACAACAAGAACAACAAGAAGAACAACAAGAACAACGAGAACAACAAGAACAACCAGAACAACAAGAACAACGAGAACAACGAGAACAACAAGAACAACCAGAACAACAAGAACAACCAGAACAGCAAGAAGAACAACAAGAACAACAAGAACAATAAGAACAACAAGATCAACAAAAACAACAAGAACAACAAGAACAACAAGAACAACAAGAACAACAAGAACAACAAGAACAACAAGAACAACCAGAATAACGAGAACAACGAGAACAACGAGAACAACGAGAACAACGAGAACAACGAGAACAACGAGAACAACGAGAACAACAAGAACAACAAGAACGACTAGAGCAACAAGAGCAACAAGAGCCACAAGAACAACAAGGACAACAAGGACAACAACAATAACAACAACAACAACAACAAGAACAACAAGAACAACGAGAACAACGAGAACAACGAGAACAACGAGAGCAACGAGAACAACGAGAACAACGAGAACAACGAGAACAACGAGAACAACGAGAACAACGAGAACAACGAGAACAACAAGAACAACAAGAACAACAAGAACAACAAGAACAACAAGAACAACAAGAACAACAAGAACAACAAGAACAACAAGAACAACAAGAACAACAAGAACAACAAGAACAACAAGAACAACAAGAACAACAAGAACAACAAGAAGAACAACAAGAACATCAAGAACCACAAGAACGACAAGAACAACAGGAACAACAAGAAGAACAACAAGAACAACAAGAACAACAAGAACAACAACAAGAAGAACAAGAACAACAACAAGAACAACAACAACAACAACTAGAACAACAAGAACAACAAGAGCACCAAGAACAACAAGAACAACAAGGACAACAAGAACAACAAGAACAACAAGATCAACAAGATCAACAAAAACAACAAGAACAACAAGAACAACAAGAACAACAAGAACAAGAACAGCAAGAACAACAACAGCAAGAACAGCATGAACAACAACAACAAGAACAACAGGAACAACAACAACAACAGGAACAACAAGAACCACAACGACAAGAACAACAACAACAAGAACAACAAAAACAAGAACAACAAGAACAACAACAAGAACAACAAGAGCAACAAGAACAACAAGAACAACAAGAACAACAAGAACAACAAGAACAACAAGAACAACAAGAACAACAAGAACAACAAGAACAACAAGAACATCAAGAACAACAAGAACAACAAGAACAACAACAACGACAACAACAACAAGAACAAGAACAACAGGAACAACAACAGCAAGAACAACAAGAACAACAAGAGCAACAAGAGCAACAAGAACAACAAGAGCAACAAGAACAACAAGAACAACAAGAACAACAAGAACAAGAACAACAACATCTACCAGAACCACAACAACATGAACAACAAGAACAACAACAACAACAACATCAACAACAACAAGAACAACAAGAACAAGAACAACGGGAACAACAACAGCAAGAACAACAAGGACAAAAAGAATAACAAGAACAAGAAGAACAACAAGAACAACAAGAGCAACAAGAGCAACAATAACAACAAGAACAACAAGAACAACAAGAACAACAAGAAAAACAAGAACAACAAGAAAAACAAGATCAACAAGAACAACAAGAACAACAAGAACAACAAGAACAACAAGAACAACAAGAACAACAAGAACAACCGGAACAACAAGAACAACAAGAACAACAAGAACAACCAGAACAACAAGATCAACAAAAACAACAAGAACAACAAGAACAACAAGATCAACAAGAACAACAAGAACAACAAGAACAACAAGAACAACAAGGACAACAAGGACAACAACAATAACAACAACAAGAACAACGAGAACAACGAGAACAACGAGAACAACGAGAACAACGAGAACAACGAGAACATCGAGAACAACAAGATCAACAAGAACAACAAGAACAACAAGAACAACAAGAACAACAAAAACAACAAGAACAACAAGAACAACAAGAACAACAAGAACAACAAGAACAACAAGAACATCAAGAACAACAAGAACAACAAGTACAACAAGAACAACAAGAACAACAAGAAGAACAACAAGAACAACAAGAAGAACAAGAACAACAAGGACAACAACAAGAACAACAAGAAGAACAACAAGAACAACAACAAGAACAACAACAACAACAACTAGAACAACAGGAACAACAAGAACAACAAGAACAACAAGAACAACAAGAACAACAAGAACAACAAGAACAACAAGAACGACAAGAGCAACAAGAGCAACAAGAACAACAAGAACAACAAGAACAACAAGAACAACAAGAACAACAAGAACAACAAGAACAACAAGAACAACAAGAACAACAAGAACAACAAGAAGAACAACAAGAACAACGAGAACAACAAGAACAACCAGAACAACAAGAACAACGAGAACAACGAGAACAACAAGAACAACCAGAACAACAAGAACAACCAGAACAGCAAGAAGAACAACAAGAACAACAAGAACAATAAGAACAACAAGATCAACAAAAACAACAAGAACAACAAGAACAACAAGAACAACAAGAACAACAAGAACAACAAGAACAACAAGAACAACCAGAATAACGAGAACAACGAGAACAACGAGAACAACGAGAACAACGAGAACAACGAGAACAACGAGAACAACGAGAACAACAAGAACAACAAGAACAACAAGAACGACTAGAGCAACAAGAGCAACAAGAGCCACAAGAACAACAAGGACAACAAGGACAACAACAATAACAACAACAACAACAACAAGAACAACAAGAACAACGAGAACAACGAGAACAACGAGAACAACGAGAGCAACGAGAACAACGAGAACAACGAGAACAACGAGAACAACGAGAACAACGAGAACAACGAGAACAACGAGAACAACAAGAACAACAAGAACAACAAGAACAACAAGAACAACAAGAACAACAAGAACAACAAGAACAACAAGAACAACAAGAACAACAAGAACAACAAGAACAACAAGAACAACAAGAACAACAAGAACAACAAGAACAACAAGAAGAACAACAAGAACAACAAGAACCACAAGAACGACAAGAACAACAGGAACAACAAGAAGAACAACAAGAACAACAAGAACAACAAGAACAACAACAAGAAGAACAAGAACAACAACAAGAACAACAACAACAACAACTAGAACAACAAGAACAACAAGAGCACCAAGAACAACAAGAACAACAAGGACAACAAGAACAACAAGAACAACAAGATCAACAAGATCAACAAAAACAACAAGAACAACAAGAACAACAAGAACAACAAGAACAAGAACAGCAAGAACAACAACAGCAAGAACAGCATGAACAACAACAACAAGAACAACAGGAACAACAACAACAACAGGAACAACAAGAACCACAACGACAAGAACAACAACAACAAGAACAACAAAAACAAGAACAACAAGAACAACAACAAGAACAACAAGAGCAACAAGAACAACAAGAGCAATAAGAGCAACAAGAACAACAAGATCATCAAGAACAACAAGCACAACAAGAACAACAAGGACAACAACAACAAGAACAATAAGGACAACAACAACAAAAAGAACAACAAGAACAACAAGAACAACAAGAACAACAAGAACAACAAGAAGAACAACAAGAACAACAACAAGAACAACAACAACAACAACTAGAACAACAAGAACAACAACAACAACAGGCACACCAAGAACAACAAGAACTACAACAACAACAAGGACAAGAACAACAAAATAAACAAGAACAACAAGAACAACAAGAACAACAAGAACAACAAGAACAACAAGAACAACAAGAACAACAAGAACGACAAGAGCAACAAGAGCAACAAGAGCAACAAGAGCCACAAGAACAACAAGACCAAAAATTGCAACAAGAACAACAAGAACAACAAGAACAACAAGATCAACAAGATCAACAAGATCAACAAGAACAACAAGAACAACAAGAACAACAAGAACAACAAGAACAACAAGAACAACAAGAACAACAAGAACAACAAGAACAACAAGAACAACAAGAACAACCGGAACAACAAGAACAACAAGAACAACAAGAACAACCAGAACAACAAGATCAACAAAAACAACAAGAACAACAAGAACAACAAGATCAACAAGAACAACAAGAACAACAAGAACAACAAGGACAACAACAATAACAACAACAAGAACAACGAGAACAACGAGAACAACGAGAACAACGAGAACAACGAGAACAACGAGAACAACGAGAACAACGAGAACAACGAGAACAACGAGAACAACAAGAACAACAAGAACAACCAGAACAACAAGAACAACCAGAACAGCAAGAAGAACAACAAGAACAACAAGAACAACAAGAACAACAAGAACAACAAGAACAACAAGATCAACAAAAACAACAAAAACAACAAGAACAACAAGAACAACAAGAACAACAAGAATAACGAGAACGACGAGAACAACGAGAACAACGAGAACAACGAGAACAACGAGAACAACGAGAACAACAAGAACAACAAGAACAGCAAGTACAACAAGAACAACAAGAACAACAAGAACAACAAGAACAACAAGAACAACAAGAACAACAAGAAGAACAACAAGAACAACAAGAACAACAAGAACAACAAGAAGAACAACATGAACTACAAGAACAACAAGAAGAACAACAAGAACAACAAGAGGAACAACAAGAACAACAACAAGAACAACAACAACAACAACTAGAACAACAAGAACAACAAGAACAACAAGAGCAACAAGAACAACAAGAACAAGAACAGCAAGAACAACAACAGCAAGAACAACATGAACAACAACAACAAGAACAACAACAACAAGAACAACAGGAACAACAACAACAACAGGAACAACAACAACAACAAGAACGACAAGAACAACAACAACAACAACAACAAGAACAACAAGAACAACAAGAACAACGAGAACAACGAGAACAACGAGAACAACGAGAACAACGAGAACAACGAGAACAACGAGAACAACGAGAACAACGAGAACAACGAGAACAACGAGAACAACGAGTACAACGAGAACAACGAGAACAACAAGAACAACAACGAGAACAACAAGAACAACAAGAACAACAAGAACAGCAAGAACAACAAGAACAAAAAGAACGACAAGAGCAACAAGAGCAACAAGAGCAACAAGAGCCACAAGAACAACAAGACCAAAAATTGCAACAAGAACAACAAGAACAACAAGAACAACAAGATCAACAAGATCAACAAGATCAACAAGAACAACAAGAACAACAAGAACAACAAGAACAGCAAGATCAACAAGAACAACAAGAACAACAAGAACAACAAGGACAACAAGGACAACAACAATAACAACAACAAGAACAACAAGAACAACGAGAACAACGAGAACAACGAGAACAACGAGAACAACGAGAACAACGAGAACAACGAGAACAACGAGAACAACCAGAGCAACAAGAACAACCAGAACAACAAGAACAACCAGAACAACGAGAACAACGAGAACAACGAGAACAACGAGAACAACGAGAGCAACGAGAACAACGAGAACAACGAGAACAACGAGAACAACGAGAACAACGAGAACAATGAGAACAACGAGAACAACGAGAACAACGAGAACAACGAGAACAACGAGAACAACGAGTACAACGAGAACAACGAGAACAACAAGAACAACAACGAGAACAACAAGAACAACAAGAACAACAAGAACAGCAAGAACAACAAGAACAAAAAGAACGACAAGAGCAACAAGAGCAACAAGAGCAACAAGAGCCACAAGAACAACAAGACCAAAAATTGCAACAAGAACAACAAGAACAACAAGAACAACAAGATCAACAAGATCAACAAGATCAACAAGAACAACAAGAACAACAAGAACAACAAGAACAGCAAGATCAACAAGAACAACAAGAACAACAAGAACAACAAGGACAACAAGGACAACAACAATAACAACAACAAGAACAACAAGAACAACGAGAACAACGAGAACAACGAGAACAACGAGAACAACGAGAACAACGAGAACAACGAGAACAACCAGAGCAACAAGGACAACCAGAACAACAAGAACAACCAGAACAGCAAGAAAAACAACAAGAACGACAAGAACAACAAGATCAACAAAAACAACAAGAACAAAAGAACAACAAGAACAACAAGAACAACAAGAACAACAAGAACAACGAGAACAACGAGAACAACGAGAACAACGAGAACAACGAGAACAACGAGAACAACGAGAACAACGAGAACAACGAGAACAACAAGAACAACAAGAACAACAAGAACAACAACAAGAAGAACAAGAACAACAACAAGAACAACAACAACAACAACTAGAACAACAAGAACAACAAGAGCACCAAGAACAACAAGAACAACAAGGACAACAAGAACAACAAGAACAACAAGATCAACAAGATCAACAAAAACAACAAGAACAACAAGAACAACAAGAACAACAAGAACAAGAACAGCAAGAACAACAACAGCAAGAACAGCATGAACAACAACAACAAGAACAACAGGAACAACAACAACAACAACAGGAACAACAAGAACCACAACGACAAGAACAACAACAACAAGAACAACAAAAACAAGAACAACAAGAACAACAACAAGAACAACAAGAGCAACAATAACAACAAGAGCAATAAGAGCAACAAGAACAACAAGATCAACAAGAACAACAAGCACAACAAGAACAACAAGGACAACAACAACAAGAACAATAAGGACAACAACAACAAAAAGAACAACAAGAACAACAAGAACAACAAGAACAACAAGAACAACAAGAACAACAAGAAGAACAACAAGAACAACAACAAGAACAACAACAACAACAACTAGAACAACAAGAACAACAACAACAACAGGCACACCAAGAACAACAAGAACTACAACAACAACAAGGACAAGAACAACAAAATAAACAAGAACAACAAGAACAACAAGAACAACAAGAACAACAAGAACAACAAGAACAACAAGAACAACAAGAACAACAAGAACAACAAGAACGACAAGAGCAACAAGAGCAACAAGAGCAACAAGAGCCACAAGAACAACAAGACCAAAAATTGCAACAAGAACAACAAGAACAACAAGAACAACAAGATCAACAAGATCAACAAGATCAACAAGAACAACAAGAACAACAAGAACAACAAGAACAACAAGAACAACAAGAACAACAAGAACAACAAGAACAACAAGAACAACAAGAACAACAAGAACAACCGGAACAACAAGAACAACAAGAACAACCAGAACAACAAGATCAACAAAAACAACAAGAACAACAAGAACAACAAGATCAACAAGAACAACAAGAACAACAAGAACAACAAGGACAACAACAATAACAACAACAAGAACAACGAGAACAACGAGAACAACGAGAACAACGAGAACAACGAGAACAACGAGAACAACGAGAACAACGAGAACAACGAGAACAACGAGAACAACGAGAACAACGAGAACAACGAGAACAACAAGAACAACAAGAACAACCAGAACAACAAGAACAACCAGAACAGCAAGAAGAACAACAAGAACAACAAGAACAACAAGAACAACAAGAACAACAAGATCAACAAAAACAACAAGAACAACAAGAACAACAAGAACAACAAGAACAACAAGAATAACGAGAACGACGAGAACAACGAGAACAACGAGAACAACGAGAACAACGAGAACAACGAGAACAACAAGAACAACAAGAACAACAAGAACGACTAGAGCAACAAGAGCAACAAGAGCAACAAGAGCCACAAGAACAACAAGACCAAAAATTGCAGCAAGAACAACAAGAACAACAAGAACAACAAGAACAACGAGAACAACGAGAACAACTAGAACACCGGAAACAACGAGAACAACAAAAGCAACAAGAGCAACAAGAGCAGCAAGAACAACAAGATCAACAACAACAACAAGAACAACAAGAACAAGAATAACAAGAACAACAACAACAAGAACAACAAGAACAACAAGAACAACAAGAACAACAAGAACAACAACAACAGTAAGAACAACAAGAAGAACAATAAGAACAAGAAGAAGAAGAACAACAAGAATAACAAGAACAACAACAAGAAGACTAACATCAAGAACAACAAGAACAACAAGAACAACAAGAACAACAAGAACAACAAGAACAACAAGAACAACAAGAACAACAAGAACAACAAGAACAAGAAGAACAACAAGAACAACAACAACATGAACAACAAGAGCAACAACAACCAGAACAACAAGAACAACAACAACAAGTACAACAAGAACAAAATCGACAAGAACAACAAGAACAACAAGAACAACAGGAACAAGAACAACAGGAACAAGAACGACAAGAACAACAAGAACAACAGCAACATGAACAACCAGAACAACAAGAACAACAAGAACAACAAGAACAACAAGAACAACAAGAACAACAAGAACAACAAGAACAACAAGAACAACAAGAACAACAAGAACAACAAGAACAACAAGAACAACAAGAACAACAATAACAACAAGAACAACAACAACGACAACAAGAACAAGAACAAGAACAACAGGAACAACAACAGCAAGAACAAAAAGAAGAAGAAGAACAACAAGAACAACAAGAGCAACAAGAGCAACAAGAACAAGAAGAACAACAAGAACAACAAGAACAACAAGAACAACAAGAAAAACAAGAACAACAAGAACAACTAGAACAACAACAACATGAACAACAAGAGCAACAACAACCAGAACAACAAGAACAACAACAACAAGTACAACAAGAACAAAAACGACAAGAACAACAAGAACAACAAGAACAACAGGAACAAGAACGACAAGAACAACAGCAACATGAACAACAAGAACAACAAGAACAACAAGAACAACAAGAACAACAAGAACAACAAGAACAACGAGAACAACGAGAACAACGAGAACAACGAGAGCAACGAGAACAACGGTAACAATGAGAACAACAAGAGCAACAAGAGCAACAAGAACAACAAGAACAACAAGAAAAACAAGAACAACAAGAACAACAAGAACAACAAGAACAACAAGAACAACAAGAACAACAAGAACAACAAAAACAAGAAGAACAACAAGAACAACAACAACTACAGCAACAACAAGGACGACAACAACAAGAACAACAACAACAAGAATAACAACAACAACAAGAACAACAAGAATAACAAGAACAACAAGAACAAGAAAAACAACAAGAACAACAAGAACAAGAACAACAAGAACAACAAGAACAACAAGAACAAGAACAACAGGAACAACAACAACAAGGACAACAAGAACAAGAACAACAAGAACAACAAGAACAACAAGAACAAGAACAACAACATCTACCAGAACCACAACAACATGAACAACAAGAACAACAACTACAACAACAAGAACAAGAACAACAAGAACAAGAACAACGGGAACAACAACAGCAAGAACAACAAGGACAAAAAGAATAACAAGAACAAGAAGAACAACAAGAACAACAAGAGCAACAAGAGCAACAATAACAACAAGAACAACAAGAACAACAAGAACAACAAGAACAACAAGAGAAACAAGAACAACAAGAACAACTAGAACAACAAGAAAAACAAGAACGACAAGAACAACAAGAACAACAACAGCAACAACAACAACAAGGACAACAAGAACAACAAGAACAAAAAGAACAACAAGAACAACAAGAACAACAAGAACAACGAGAACAACGAGAACAACGAGAACAACGAGAACAACGAGAACAACGAGGACAACAAGAACAACAAGAACAACGAGAACAACGAGAACAACTAGAACACCGGAAACAACGAGAACAACAAAAGCAACAAGAGCAACAAGAGCAGCAAGAACAACAAGAACAACAACAACAACAAGAACAACAAGAACAAGAATAACAAGAACAACAACAACAAGAACAACAACAACAAGAACAACAAGAACAACAAGAACAACAAGAACAACAACAACAGTAAGAACAACAAGAAGAACAATAAGAACAAGAAGAAGAAGAACAACAAGAATAACAAGAACAACAACAAGAAGAATAACATCAAGAACAACAAGAACAACAAGAACAACAAGAACAACAAGAACAACAAGAACAACAAGAACAACAAGAACAACAAGAACAACAAGAACAACAAGAACAACAAGAACAACAAGAACAAGAAGAACAACAAGAACAACAACAACATGAACAACAAGAGCAACAACAACCAGAACAACAAGAACAACAACAACAAGTACAACAAGAACAAAATCGACAAGAACAACAAGAACAACAAGAACAACAGGAACAAGAACAACAGGAACAAGAACGACAAGAACAACAAGAACAACAGCAACATGAACAACCAGAACAACAAGAACAACAAGAACAACAAGAACAACAAGAACAACAAGAACAACAAGAACAACAAGAACAACAAGAACAACAAGAACAACAAGAACAACAAGAACAACAAGAACAACAAGAACAACAAGAACAACAATAACAACAAGAACAACAACAACGACAACAAGAACAAGAACAAGAACAACAGGAACAACAACAGCAAGAACAAGAAGAAGAAGAAGAACAACAAGAACAACAAGAGCAACAAGAGCAACAAGAACAAGAAGAACAACAAGAACAAGAAGAACAACAAGAACAACAAGAAAAACAAGAACAACAAGAACAACTAGAACAACAACAACATGAACAACAAGAGCAACAACAACCAGAACAACAAGAACAACAACAACAAGTACAACAAGAACAAAAACGACAAGAACAACAAGAACAACAAGAACAACAGGAACAAGAACGACAAGAACAACAGCAACATGAACAACAAGAACAACGAGAACAACAAGAACAACAAGAACAACAAGAACAACAAGAACAAAGAGAACGACGAGAACAACGAGAACAACGAGAGCAACGAGAACAACGGAAACAATGAGAACAACAAGAGCAACAAGAGCAACAAGAACAACAAGAACAACAAGAACAACAAGAACAACAAGAACAACAAGAACAACAAGAACAACAAGAACAACAAGAACAACAAGAACAACAAGAACAACAAGAACAACAAGAACAACAAGAACAACAAGAACAACAAGAACAACAAGAACAACAAGAACAACAAGAACAACAAGAACAACAAGAACAACAAGAACAACAAGAACAACAAGAACAACAAGAACAACAAGAACAACAAGAACAACAAGAACAACAAGAACAACAAGAACAACAAGAACAACAAGAACAACAAGAACAACAAGAACAACAAGAACAACAAGAACAACAAGAACAACAAGAACAACAAGAACAACAAGAACAACAAGAACAACAAGAACAACAAGAACAACAAGAACAACAAGAACAACAAGAACATCAAGAACAACAAGAACAACAAGAACAACAACAACGACAACAACAACAAGAACAAGAACAACAGGAACAACAACAGCAAGAACAACAAGAACAACAAGAACAACAAGAGCAACAAGAACAACAAGAGCAACAAGAACAACAAGAACAACAAGAACAACAAGAGCAACAAGAACAACAAGAACAAGAACAACAACATCTACCAGAACCACAACAACATGAACAACAAGAACAACAACAACAACAACATCAACAACAACAAGAACAACAAGAACAAGAACAACGGGAACAACAACAGCAAGAACAACAAGGACAAAAAGAATAACAAGAACAAGAAGAACAACAAGAACAACAAGAGCAACAAGAGCAACAATAACAACAAGAACAACAAGTACAACAAGAACAACAAGAAAAACAAGAACAACAAGAAAAACAAGAACGACAAGAACAACAAGAACAACAACAGCAACAACAACAACAAGGACAACAAGAACAACAAGAACAAAAAGAACAACAAGAACAACAAGAACAACGAGAACAACGAGAACAACGAGAACAACGAGAACAACGAGAACAATGAGAACAACGAGGACAACAAGAACAACAAGAACAACAAGAACAACAAGAGAAACAAGAACAACAAGAACAACTAGAACAACAAGAAAAACAAGAACGACAAGAACAACAAGAACAACAACAGCAACAACAACAACAAGGACAACAAGAACAACAAGAACAAAAAGAACAACAAGAACAACAAGAACAACGAGAACAACGAGAACAACGAGAACAACGAGAACAACGAGAACAACGAGAACAACGAGAACAACGAGAACTACGAGAACAACGAGGGCAACAAGAACAACAGGAACAACGAGAACAACGAGAACAACTAGAACACCGGAAACAACGAGAACAACAAAAGCAACAAGAGCAACAAGAGCAGCAAGAACAACAAGAACAACAACAACAACAAGAACAACAAGAACAAGAATAACAAGAACAACAACAACAAGAACAACAACAACAAGAACAACAAGAACAACAAGAACAACAAGAACAACAAGAACAGTAAGAACAACAAGAAGAACAATAAGAACAAGAAGAAGAAGAACAACAAGAATAACAAGAACAACAACAAGAAGAAGAACATCAAGAACAACAAGAACAACAAGAACAACAAGAACAACAAGAACAACAAGAACAACAAGAACAACAAGAACAACAAGAACAACAAGAACAACAAGAACAACAAGAACAACAAGAACAACAAGAACAACAAGAACAACAAGAACAACAAGAACAACAAGAACAACAAGAACAACAAGAACAACAAGAACAACAAGAACAACAAGAACAACAAGAACAACAAGAACAACAAGAACAACAAGAACAACAAGAACAACAAGAACAACAAGAACAACAAGAACAACAAGAACAACAAGAACAACAAGAACAACAAGAACAACAAGAACAACAAGAACAACAAGAACAACAAGAACAACAAGAACAACAAGAACAAGAACGACAAGAACAACAAGAACAACAAGAACAACAAGAACAACAAGAACAACAAGAACAACAAGAACAACAAGAACAACAAGAACAACAAGAACAACAAGAACAACAAGAACAACAAGAACAACAAGAACAACAAGAACAACAAGAACAACAAGAACAACAAGAACAACAAGAACAACAAGAACAACAAGAACAACAAGAACAACAAGAACAACAACAACGACAACAAGAACAAGAACAAGAACAACAGGAACAACAACAGCAAGAACAACAAGAACAAAAACGACAAGAACAACAAGAACAACAAGAACAACAGGAACAAGAACGACAAGAACAACAGCAACATGAACAACAAGAACAACAAGAACAACAAGAACAACAAGAACAACAAGAACAACAAGAACAACGAGAACAACGAGAACAACGAGAACAACGAGAGCAACGAGAACAACGGAAACAATGAGAGCAACAAGAGCAACAAGAGCAACAAGAACAACAAGAACAACAAGAACAACAAGAACAACAAGAACAACAAGAACAACAAGAACAACAAGAACAACAAGAACAACAAGAACAACAAGAACAACAAGAACAACAAGAGCAACAAGAACAACAAGAACAACAAGAACAACAAGAACAACAAGAACAACAAGAACAACAAGAACAACAAGAACAACAAGAACAACAAGAACAACAAGAACAACAAGAACAACAAGAACAACAAGAACAACAAGAACAACAAGAACATCAAGAACAACAAGAACAACAAGAACAACAACAACGACAACAACAACAAGAACAAGAACAACAGGAACAACAACAGCAAGAACAACAAGAACAACAAGAACAACAAAAGCAACAAGATCAACAAGAGCAACAAGAACAACAAGAACAACAAGAACAACAAGAGCAACAAGAACAACAAGAACAAGAACAACAACATCTACCAGAACCACAACAACATGAACAACAAGAACAACAACAACAACAACATCAACAACAACAAGAACAACAAGAACAAGAACAACGGGAACAACAACAGCAAGAACAACAAGGACAAAAAGAATAACAAGAACAAGAAGAACAACAAGAACAACAAGAGCAACAAGAGCAACAATAACAACAAGAACAACAAGAACAACAAGAACAACAAGAAAAACAAGAACAATAAGAACAACAAGAACAACAACAACATGAACAACAAGAGCAACAACAACCAGAACAACAAGAACAAAAACAACAAGTACAACAAGAACAAAATCGACAAGAACAACAAGAACAACAAGAACAACAGGAACAAGAACAACAGGAACAAGAACAACAAGAACAACAAGAACAAAAGAACAACAAGAACAACAAGAACAACAAGAACAACAAGAACAACAAGAACAACAAGAACAACAAGAACAACAAGAACAACAACAACGACAACAAGAACAAGAACAAGAACAACAGGAACAACAACAGCAAGAACAACAAGAAGAAGAAGAACAACAAGAACAACAAGAGCAACAAGAGCAACAAGAACAACAAGAACAACAAGAACAACAAGAACAACAAGAACAACAAGAACAACAAGAAAAACAAGAACAACAAGAACAACTAGAACAACAACAACATGAACAACAAGAGCAACAACAACCAGAACAACAAGAACAACAACAACAAGTACAACAAGAACAAAAACGACAAGAACAACAAGAACAACAAGAACAACAGGAACAAGAACGACAAGAACAACAGCAACATGAACAACAAGAACAACAAGAACAACAAGAACAACAAGAACAACGAGAACAACGAGAACAACGAGAACAACGAGAACAACGAGAACAACGAGAGCAACGAGAACAACGGAAACAATGAGAACAACAAGAGCAACAAGAGCAACAAGAGCAACAAGAACAACAAGAACAACAAGAACAACAAGAACAACAAGAACAACAAGAACAACAAGAACAACAAGAACAACAAGAACAACAAGAACAACAAGAACAACAAGAACAACAAGAACAACAAGAACAACAAGAACAACAAGAACAACAAGAACAAAAAGAACAACAAGAACAACAAGAACAACAAGAACAACAAGAACAACAAGAACAACAAGAACAACAAGAACAACAAGAACAACAAGAACAACAAGAACAACAAGAACAACAAGAACAACAAGAACAACAAGAACAACAAGAACAACAAGAACAACAAGAACAACAAGAACAACAAGAACAACAAGAACAACAAGAACAACAAGAACAACAAGAACAACGAGAACAACGAGAACAACGAGAACAACGAGAACAACGAGAACAACGAGAACAATGAGAACAACGAGAACAATGAGAACAACGAGGACAACAAGAACAACAAGAACAACAAGAACAACAAGAGAAACAAGAACAACAAGAACAACTAGAACAACAAGAACAACAAGAACAACTAGAACAACAAGAAAAACAAGAACGACAAGAACAACAAGAACAACAACAGCAACAACAACAACAAGGACAACAAGAACAACAAGAACAAAAAGAACAACAAGAACAACGAGAACAACAAAAGCAACAAGAGCAACAAGAGCAGCAAGAACAACAAGAACAACAACAACAACAAGAACAACAAGAACAAGAATAACAAGAACAACAACAACAAGAACAACAACAACAAGAACAACAAGAACAACAAGAACAGTAAGAACAACAAGAAGAACAATAAGAACAAGAAGAAGAAGAACAACAAGAATAACAAGAACAACAACAAGAAGAAGAACATCAAGAACAACAAGAAC